>NW_005871095.1:4583556-4590995 GCF_000147115.1 Myotis lucifugus | reverse complement strand
CAGGGCCTGGGATGTAGCAAGAGTGGCAACAGCATAGTTCGGGTGTCAGAATAATCACATAGTCATTGGCAGTTCTACCATCACATGACCTAGGATAAATTTACTTGGCATGCCACATAATAGCTGTCTGCTCTATTTATATATATATATTTTTTATTGATTTTTTACAGAGAGGAAGGGAGAGAGATAGAGAGTTAGAAACATCGATGAGAGAAAAACATCGATCAGCCGCCTCCTGCACATCTCCTACTGGGCATGTGCCCGCAACCCAGGTACATGCCCTTGACCGGAATCGAACCTGGGACCCTTCAGTCCGCAGGCTGACGCTCCATCCACTGAGCCAAACCAGTTTCGGCGATATCTGTCTGCTCTTGAGCAAGTTTTCTTCTCCTCCTCCTCTTCGACTTCTTTCTCTTTCTTTCCCTTTTTCTCTTTCTCTCCTACTTTTTTTTTTTATCACAGTCTTTTTTTTTTCTCTTGGGACCTTCCTCATAGGGTAGTGTTGAGAATCAAATCATATTAGGTTATGCATATAAATATTACTACTTTGTCTGGGACCAAATGTCATCTCAAGAACTCATTAGTTCCTATTTTTTTATATACCTTGGAAATATTTGCGGTGGTGGTAATGAAAGTGAGTTATAGATACCAGAGTTTCATTTTGTCATGTGGCTAGAGAGGAGTTAAGAGTTTTCAGTCTTTGAGATATCAAATAAAGATAATATTTACTATATGTATTGACCCTACACTCATGTTCCTGAAAGTGAATGTAGAGAAAATTTGGGGCCGCAAAATTCAACTGTAGTCACAGCATTCTTCAGATATGTAGTTTCTTTTCCAAATGTTTTGAAGAAAATATATCTGTGCAAGGATATAAGACTTTTTAAAATAAAAAATAAAAAACTGCATGAGATTCTAGTATCTTTTGGGATTTGAGTCTTATATATTTCTTCAGCCAGTCTATCTACACTAATTAAATCCATTTAATTGAGCTACAAACATATGAGGATGAGTTCTTAAGGGATTTTGCAAACGTCCTGCTTATAGATAAATCAAAATGATTACAAAATAGTCCTTCTCTTGACTGCAGGAGATGTTGAAATGAAAAATATGATGAGAGGAAGTGTTCACATTCTAAAATATGGAGAGGCGTTGATTCAGGTTCAGGAATAGTTGTGTGCAGATGTTGCTGTTGGCTCCTGTTTAAAAAAAAAAAATTCTCACTTTAAATCTGAATGATGATCTTATGTCCTCTGGAAATGGAATGCAGATTAAGATATTTTTCCTATCAATTGGCCTTTTTGCTCACTGCTACGATGTTCAAAGTGTTCTGAACAAATAGTAATTAAAGATATAATTCTTTTTAAGAGGCAGATAAGTCATAGGACCCTGATGTTAATGTAATTTCTCAGCACACTTGTGTCTTCAGTATTCTGAGATCCACCCACAGTTAAAATTCATGGAATGAAGCTTTCTGAATTTTAAAATGCTCATCAGCCTAACCCCCCTAAAATGTGTTTAAAGCCAGGTGTTAAACGTCAGCTGAGGTCAAAGTTTGGCTTTTTAAACGCTATGAATAATGTAAATTATTCTTTTGAAAATGCTTCAAGAAAAGAAATTAGTGGTCTAATCTGATCCTTACAAGCTATATCCTTTTTACTTTCGGCCATTGTTTACCGATTTAAGAAATGGAAGTCATATAATTTGTCAAGCTGAAATAATATAATCAATCTCATTGTTACCTTAATTTCCATTTACAATCTTGAACAAATGACTATTTCTCCAGCTTTAATATTCTGGATTGTAAACTTTCTTATATTTTAACATACAACATAATGGTAAAAGACATCGCATTGTTCTGGAAAATGCTAACGTTGGTATAGTTAAATGTTTCATTTCTTTTTTAAGTTCTTAGTTTATTATTCCTCTCATGAAAAATCTACAAAATCACCACAGATAAAGTCACTCAAGAATCTTAACTCCTTCTGTTGTCCAATCTCCAGCTTTTTGCCAGCACCAATATTGGCCTTTATAGTCCCCTGACTGTCTTCATTATGTTCTTTCATTTTTAACTGTTTTTTTCTTGAGGTCTTTTCCTACTTATATGGGCCATTTCTTGCAAGTCTATGTTTGGGTTCATTTTTCTCCTCATAATCCAAGGAATCATAAATTATACCGAAGACAGTTGGCTAGCCACCACAAAAAAAAAAAAAATGGGTTCTGAATCCAAATACAAAGGTGATATCTGGAGTTGTCTTGTACATCTTGAGTAATTTTTCCTGAATTTCTGTCTTAGGTCCTCTTGCTCTCTGAGGGAAAAGGACATCGATGACCATTTGTTACCACTGAGGTAGTCTATTAATCATGAAATTCATGGTCTGGATAGTTACTGTGTCCTTCATGATGATGGCCGGTCCTCAAGCATCCAGGGAGGAAAAGCTAAATATTTCATTTCTTTAAACCAGCTTTTCAGATCATTATTTTCTTACAGATATTTTTAAACCGGATTGACAAACTGATACCTAACCCAAAGGCAGTGTCAATGAGACTGAAAATGTTCCAATGAAATAATATGCCCCTGACATGGCCAAATTAAATTTCATAAAATCCATGCACTAGCTTCTTGGCCTTTACTTCCAAATTCATTTTATCTGATGTATCCTAAATTGCAAAGCAACAGGGGAAGTTATGCTGAGCAGCTGTCCTATTATAAAAATTCTGGGAATGAAACTAACTATGGTTTCTGATTCCATTTCAGTGCTGATGGTGAGGAAGCTCAATTACAAAGATTTCCTTTGTTGCTTTTCACAAACATTCACTAGGACAAATGCATTTACGGTGTAAAACATGTTTGCAACACATGTGTCAGCAGGCAGAATAAGGCATATAGGTTCTAAAGACAGACTCAGAGAGGCACTAGAAAAAGCCCCAATGACCTTTAAAAACAAACAAAAAACAGGCATGCCATCTGGAATGGGGAGAAGAGGACCATCACCACTCCTGGTGGTGGGGCTCCTGAAGGTGCCTGGTGGTCAAAGATGTGGGGGCCTCTTTGCCATCGTGAGACATCCCCACCCGCACTTGGTGTCTGGGACTAAAGAGCCAGCAAGGGGCAAAGGCCCAGGCTCTGCCTGACTCAGGGCTTGCCTCTCTTGCTGTGTCTTGGCTGAACAGATGGCAGAGTGGAGAGCCTGTCTTTGTATTTGGTTCCCAAATCAAACATTTCACCAGGGTGAATTTTTAATTTAAAAAATATAGTTTTCTCACAAATTCACATAACTCCTTAAAAATTTCCTTATTATTTATGGCTTTGGCTGATACCGTTTTAGGTCATGAAAGAAATTTAGTTGAAAAAAAATATTATAGCTTGTATTTTTGGGGTGAATCGCATTTGATGAAGCAGTTCCATACATATCTCTTGTGATCTTCCTACCCTAGTTTTAACGGGAGAAAAGGTGGGGGAGAGTTCCATGGATATGAAAGGACCCTGTCAAAAGTAGGTGCTGTAAAAAAGAAGGAATTCTTACCATTTGCAACAGCATGGATGGAACTGGAGAGCATTATGCTAAGCGAAATAAGCCAGTCAAAGAAAGATAAACATCACATGATCTCACTCATTTGTGGAATATAATGAACAACATAAACTGATGAACAAAATAGAACCAGAGTCATAGAAGCATTGATTAGACTGTCCAGACTCCAGCCTATGAGGGAAGGCGGGGAGTGAGGGGGTAAGAGATCAACCAAAGGACTTGTATGCAAGCATATGAGCATAACCAATGGACACAGATGAGGTGGGGGTGGGAGTGAGGGCATGTGCTGGGGGTTGGGAGTGGCCAGGGAGAGGTCAATGGAGAAAAAGAAGACTTATGTAATACATTAAAAAATAAAGAATTTAAATTAAAAAAATAAATAAAAACAATTTTGATTTTTAAAAGTAGGTGACTGAACCTAAGGATTTTAAACCTGGCCGATCTCTCTTTATATGATGACAATACTATCATTACTTACAATTATCATTGTATAAATTAATTTATCTTTTCTGGAAATGCTAAGAAAGTTGAGTTTGATGGAAGGATAAAGAAAATAATGTGAAGCATTGATCTATGCCTAGAAGGGCAGGCCGTTTAGATGGGAAGCTCAAACAAAGAGGGAAGAATGTCATCAAAAAAAGGAAAAGAAAGAAAATAAAAGTAGAGAAGAAAGGATAACTGTCAGATATCTTGACAAAAACCATTCTCTTGAAAACAGCTAAATATTCTGGAAGAAAATTTAAACACACACCCACATACACACACATTGCATTATTCAACTGTCAAAAAAGAGAGGTATTTTGAAAAACTGAAAACAAATGAAAAAATGGGAATTCAAGAGAAAAACAAAATATCAAATCTGGATTTCACTCTTAAATATCAGATAAAACCTGGTGAACATGAGTTTGATTTAGAAGTGAAGGTAAAGGAAAAGATGACCAAAGTGTAGAGTCTAACAGGACTCAGAAGTCTACACCTCAGTAATGGTGCTCTGGAGACAAACCTGGCCCACGGAATAAAATAGGAAAGGGCCTTGGCCTGAGTGGAGGAAAATGAACTTTCTCTTTAAAATTCATAAGAAAAGCCAACTCACACATGAAATTAAGGGTTATGTTTATAGTACACAGAAAAAAAATGCAAGTCCTTTTAGAGAAATAGCACTTTACCCACTCTGCAGAATATTCTCACATATAAACTTGTAAGGAAGGTGAGATTACAGTTAAAAGGAAAAATCACAAGACACACAAGAAAGCAAGCTGAAGAGATTATTAAAAATGATTAAACAGCAAGAAGATATAAGAACAGAGAGACACATTTAAAAAATAACCAAATTGAAATCTAAAGCTGAACAACAAAATGACTGAAATTTTCTTTAAAAACAGTAGGTATAACATCAGCTTAGACCTAAATGAAGAAAGAATTGAATAAATACAATGTATACCTGAAAATTATTTCGGCAGTAAAAAGACAAAAGGTTGAAAACATGAAAGACGCGTTAAAATAAACATATAATAGATAAAGAAGTCTAACATTTGAGTTGGAATTTTTGGAGAGAAGAGAGTGACAAGGAGAGAAAATATTCTGAGAAAGAATGGCTGAGGAATTTCTGGCAACTGTAATAAATGTGAATACTCAAGTTCAGGATCTCACTGCTTTCCAAACATCTCTTTGTGGGATATTTGTTAGATTGTCTCTTTCAAAGAATTGACACATTTCATTTAAGTTATAAAATGTTAGGTCATAGAGTTGTTCATAATATCCCTTTATTCTCTTTTTATGTCCATGGATTCACTAGTAATGGCCCTTATTTCATCTTTTATATTAATAATTTTTATCATTTCTCTTTCTTTTGTTTGTTTGTTTTTTCCCTTGTAGGAGGATTACCATTTTATTTATATTTTCAAGTAACTGGGTTTTGATTTCATTGATTTTCTGTTTTCCTCTTTTTAAATTCATTCATTTCTACTCTGATTTTTATTTCTTTTCTTCTGCACTCTAGATTTATATTCCTCTTCTTTCTCTAGTCTCATAAAGTGGAAGTTTAAGTTACTGATTATAGATCTATCTTCTTCCTTATATATGATTCAATGCTGTAAGTTTCTCCGTAAGTATTGCTTTTGCTGCATCCCACAAATTTTAATGTTTTATTTTCGATTTGAAATTGAAAATCTTTTATTTGGTTAGTTTAAAATATTTTTAATTTCTCTCGAGACTCCTTTGACCCATGTATTATTTACAACTGCACTTTTCAATCTCCAATATCTTAGTTTTCTCAGCCATATTTCTAACATTTAATTTCTAGTTTAATTCTATTGTGTTATGAAAGCCTACTTTGTATGATTTCTATTCTTTTATATTTGTTAAGGTATGTTTTATAGCATAGAATATGGTCTATCTTTATGAATGTGCCATATGAATTTGAAAAAAATAATGTGCAATCTGCTATTGTTGAAATCCAGTCGATTGATGGTGCTATTCAACTATGCCCTTACAGCTTTTATGCCTGCATTTTCTGTCAAATACTGATAGAGGTGTATTAAAATCTCCAATTATGACAGTGGATTTATCTACTTCTCCTTCCAATTCTATCAGTTTTTTTCTTCATATATCATGATACTCTGTTATTATATACATATACATTGTGGATTGTTATGTCTTCTTGAAGAATTGACCCCTTTATTTTTACACAATATCATTCTTTTTTGACATTCAAATGGTTCATTTGCATGATTAATAAGCACATTCCCCAAAGTGCATCAGGCATCTGAGAATAACATTATTTTGAGTAAAAGCAGAAATATATTCTGGAGAGACCCTGCCACTCTGCCACTCTCAAGTCAGGCAGCTCAAATGTCCACCACATCCAGCGGTGCAGAAAGATAGAGCTCAGAGGCAACCTCCTCTTCCCTTGAACTTGGGATCAGACTTCCCAGGTGCTTCAGGTTGGGCCAGACAGGTGGCTGTTGCCTCTGACAGCTGCAGTGGTCCTTCCATTCTGAGAGCTAGCAGTTGCAGATGCTTTCATCACAGGTTGAGGAAAGTCGAGGGGGAGGGACGTTGAATCTGTAAATGCTCCTGTGTCTTCAGTCACTGCTGAAGCTGATCTTCAAGCCTCTTGCTCTCCTGAAGACAGCTGGCCAGGCACTGGCCAGGAGCTCCTGAGAGAGGCTTTGTGCCTCAGCAACTCCAGGCTGGGAATCCTCTCCCTTCCGCACACTACAGTCCTCTTCCCTGTGCAATGCCCGTGAAGTAACAGAGTGAGAAACTGTTTGCAGAAAGATGAAAAGACTTTATCTCAAAACGCCTCTGGCTCAGCTAGCTGTTGCTCCTTCTGCTCTGCATACCGGCTTATTCTCATGACAAAGGAACATCATATTTTTTTTTAAATAGCATATATATACTAGAGGCCCGGTGCACAAAATTTTGTGCACTCGGGGGGGGGGGGGTCCCTCAGCCCGGCCTGTGCCCTCTCGCAGTCTGGGACCCCTCAGGAGATAACGACCTGCTGGCTTAGGCCTGCTCCTGGGTGGCAGAGGGCAGGCCCAATCCCTAGGTGCAGCCCCTGGTGGGGCTCAGAGCAGGGCTGATTGGGGAGTTGGGGCGCCGCCACCTGTCATGCACAGAGCAAGGCGGATTGGGAGGTTGCGATGCCACCCTCAGTCACGCTCAGGGTAGGGCTGATTGGGGGGTTGGGGCACCGCCCCCTGTCAACACTCAAGGCAGGGTCGATGGGGGAGGGTTGCAGCGCCACCCCCTGTCACGCACAAAGCAGGGCCCATCAGGGGGGTTGGGGCTCCGTACCCTGTCATGCACAGAGCAGGGCCCAATCAGGGGGTGGGGAGCTCCCCCCTGTCATGCACAGAGCAGGGCACATCAGGGGGTTGAGGAGCTTCCCCTGTCATGCAC
>NW_005871095.1:4468061-4583456 GCF_000147115.1 Myotis lucifugus | reverse complement strand
GAAACAATGTATAACTCCAGCTCTGAGATCCCGGGGTTTTGTTTAGCTTCTATATTTGTTACAAAGTTTCAAACTGCCAGCTCAGAGGCCGGCAGCGCAGGCGGGAACGTTGAAGTCTGCAGTCACTGCAGCAAGCAAGCCTCATGTTCGCTTCCAGCTGCCTGGCTGCCAGCCGCCATCTTGGCTGACAGTTAATTTGCATATACTCACTGATTAGCCAATGAAAAGGGTAGCGGTCGTGCACTAATTACCATGTTTCTCTTTTATTAGTGTAGATATATATGATCATCTTCACTCAGCACCTCTGACATGATGGGGAGGAAGGTTGTGGGAGTAAGGATTGGGATTGGAGAGAAGATCCAGTGCCTCAGCCTGTGGTAGTGCACAAAGCAATGACGTTGTCCCATGAGATGGGGGCAACTGAGGGTAGCTTCGCCTGGGCCTGGAGGAGGGGCTGCTTCTGGCAATAGCTGTGTTTTCAGGAGCCACACTGGTGGCTATGGAGCACCCGGGAGCTAGGGAGCCAGGGCTGTTCCTGTAAAAGTGAGGCAGCAACCAGCTGCCCCCTCCCCACCACACACACAAACTCCCTGACAGGCCAGGCAGGGGGCTGAGCGCTGCACACCATTGACCCATTGGACCTGGCTCATGTAAGGTGTTCCAGGGAGGCAGGCCGCCCTGCTGCCTCACTTCTGTCACGAAAAAAACCCGACTTCTGGCACAGGGGCCTCAGGGGAACAGGCACTGCAAGTACTGATGTAATCACAGATTTCCTAACGGTATATTCTGAGACCAGTTTATCTGAAACCAACTCCTGAAGCAGCAGACCTTCTGCTGAGCGAGTGCCTCCCTGGTCTCAGGGAAGAAAACACATCAGACCAACTTCCAGCCTGTGGCTTCGGGTCTGCCTCTGTAGTCCACCAGCCACTCTCCAGTTCTGCTCTCCAGCCAGGGAGTGCAGGCCTGTAATGTCTTTTTTTGCAGTGACAAATTATATGAGACTTATTGTAAAGAATGAGCTAATGTGATTATGGAGGCGGACAGGTCCCACAATCTGCAGGGTGAGTCCACAAGGAGGGCCGACGGTGCAGCTCCAGTACAAGGCAGGCAGGCTCAGACCCCAGAGAAGCCCAAGGTTTCACCATGAGTCAGTAATTCAGGACTTCACCTGACTGGGTGAGGCCTACCCACATAGGGGGAGGAAACCTCCTTGACTCAGTTTACTGATTCAAATGTTGATATAATCCCAAATCACCCTCACAGAAATATGTTTGACCAAATATCTGGGCACTCTAGATATTTGGAAAAAGAAATACAAATGTAAGAAAAAGGGGGAACATGCCTATGAAGTGAAATATAAAATATGTTTCTAGTCAGTGGCAATTTACTAATTTCTTATTTCTATCTTGACTTATTCAACTCTATTTAAACACACTTTATTGGTTTTATTTTAAAATTCCACTTGTAATGAATTCAGTGACCAGTGACAATGTGTAGGTATCTATAAGTGTTCAAATTGTAATAGTAGTATTGAAGTGTGTTCTGATTTCTATTATTTTCTAATAAAAATGAATTGCAAATATGAAGTTCAACAGCTATAATGGACACACATGTAAGCTGTTTGGGTTATTGTGTCAAAGTACCATGGGTATCTAGGGGTCATGTTCTTTATCTTGACAATCTGTGAGGCTATAATACAATGAACATCATTAATCTCACATTAAAAAATATTACATTTGGGAATAAAATCCTATGTAAAATAGTATTTTACAAAACCAAACTTGTTATAGAAATATTAATTCTAAATTTACTTGTGAAATCATATTTTTGTTTATTCTTCGTAATATCTATCATTATGCTTTTTAACTTTCTGATCATGAGT
This sequence comes from Myotis lucifugus, assembly GCF_000147115.1. Taxonomy (NCBI): domain Eukaryota; kingdom Metazoa; phylum Chordata; class Mammalia; order Chiroptera; family Vespertilionidae; genus Myotis; species Myotis lucifugus. Next base: position 4,581,574 of record NW_005871095.1, on the reverse strand, counting down.
TCTATTTTTCAGCTATTTACTTTCCCTCTTTTCTCCTTTTTCTATTTTATACAGAAAATGTTATTTTAAAAGATAATTAAAAAGACAATACAAACTATAGGGTATTTTTAAAAATATCTCTTAGACATTAGACTTAATATAAATTTATTTATTTTAAAGTACAGTAAATAAAAGTGACTAGATTTGGTTGCTAAATTTTTAGTATTTAAAGCTTCATTCATAAAGGGAAGGGATTAAAGTACTCTTCTGTTTTAATTTATAAAATAGAAACTATTTCAAGCATACTTAATGGGCAAAGTATATGTACCAGAGAGGAAAGGATTCTAATTACATGCTTGACTTGAGAAACTTAATTTAGTTGCTTTAGAAAGGTGAATTTGATCAAAACATTTTTGTTGGTGTCATTTGAACAGTCCATATAGTTGGTACTTTCACTAAGAGTCCCATTAATTGGTGACAACAGATTTTTGATTCTCCTAGTTAATATGAAGGTACCTGAGTTCTAATCATAGGTGAAATTTTAAAATTCTGGGTTTATCTCTAGCATTTACTTGGAATTTTTTCTATGTAGCTACTTAGTTATATTAAACTGTAGCTACTTAATTACTTGTCTCAAAATTAATTCAAAAGAATCTCAAAGTGTTTTCACTAGTTAAAATTTTTGACCAATAACTCATATCAGATGTAAAAATCATCCCAGTTAATCATAGTTCTAAATGAGAAAGTTAAAACACTGAATGTTTTGGAAAAAATATAAAAGGAAATCCCAATTGTGCCACACCAGCATGGCCAAGGTGAACCTGAGGAGGGGCGGTGAAGGATTGAAGAAAAGACAGACAAGAGAATACAGCTGGGGCTCGGTGGATCTTCCATGCCTGGATGAGGACACAAAAGACCCAGCCTGCAAGCCATGCTTTATTTTATAGTCTGATTAAAACAAGGGTAGATTAACTTGTATACAAATGTTCTTGTTTTGGCAACACTTGCTGCACCTCCCACAGCCCATTAGCTACTTAGGAAGGAATTAGGGAGGGCTACAAGGGCAGGCTTAATTATGCTAGGAGAGCTCTGCCCTCCAGGCTGGGACTTGTTTGTGGCCCTGCCACAGGTCAGCCCGAGGCTTGACCCTAGAGCTGCTCCCTACACCCAATTACCTGAATTAGGTAAATAGTGCACAAGTAGCAATAATCAAACATAAAGTGAAAAAAAAAAGATATATTGGTTTTCATTAAAATTAATAAATTCTGGTCATTAAATAACATCATGAGAGCAAAAATACAACATAGATGAATGTTTATTTCTAAGTATGGCAAACTATAAGTGCCTACCATGTAATCTTTTGCAAAAAGCAACTAAATATTATGGACATATGCAAAAAAGGAACTACCTAGAGTCACTGACGCAGAAATACTGGTGCTGAGTACACACTTCATGAAAGGACCCCAGATGGGAGCTATAAAGGTTCTTTTGCTTTTAGCCTGGAACCAAATGCAGTCTCTGTGGCATGCGCAGTATTAATGGGATGGCAAACATGGAAAAAACCCAGTCTTCCTGGCCAGGGGCACCTGGACAGTGAAGCTGAGAAACACTGAATACTGAAGAGACCGGGAGAATCCCATAAGTGAAAGAGCTAGAGAGGAGGATCACCCAAACCTTTCTACCCACAACTCTACTGACCCCTGAAACTACATGTGTAGGATGAACTAAAAACATCTCAGCTAAAGACACATGATCTGAGCTAAGACCTGATTTATATTTTCAAGGAATAGAGTTTGCAGCTCCAAATAAAACCAAGAAAATTATCTACTAAAACATGTGAAACAATGCCTCTGGCTGGATAGCTCAGTTAGATCATCATCCCCATCTGCCAAGGTTGTAGGTTCAATCCTGGTCAGGGCACATACAAGAATTAACCAATGAATGCATAAATAAGTGGAACAACAATTTGAAACAAATTGATGTTTCTCTCTCTCTCTGTCTGTCTCTCTCAAATCAGTAGATAAACTCTACAAAATAATATAAAACAATATTCATAATCTTAATCCAGAAGTTAATATTCATCATACCCAAGATATACTCCAACATTAATAGACATAAGAAGAATCCAGAAAATAGAACACATTCTCAGAAGGAAAAAAAAAAAAATGTCAAGATGAACCAGACATCTCAACTAAAAGACAATAATTTTAAAGCAGCCATTATATGTAAATAAATAAATGATGAAAACAATAAGCATTAACAAGATAAAAACAACAAATTTCTTCCCATTTCAAATGGCAATTCTAGAACTGAAAAATATAATTTCTGGAAAAAATATTTATACACAAATAAATGGCTAAAACTAAAAAGAACATTAAATGAGGGTATGAAACAGGAAATCTCATACATTGCTAGTGGAAATAGAAAGTGATTTTTAAATTTTTCAAAAGTTAAGCTATATTTAACACCACAGAGAAATGAAAATATGTCAATAAAGACTTGTACAAAGTAGCTTTATACTTAATAGCCTAAACTTAAATCAACCCAAAAGTCCTAACAGAAGAATGGATTGGCCCTAACCGGTTTGGCTCAGTGGATAGAGAAGCCGCCTGCAGACTGAAGGTTCCCAGGTTCGATTCCAGTCAAGGGCATGTATCTTGGTTGCAGGCACATCCCCAGGCGGCTGATCGATGTTTCTCTCTCATCGATGTTTCTAACTCTCTATCCTTCTCCCTTCCTCTCTGTAAAAAAATCAATAAAATATATTTTTAAAAAAAGAGGTAGAAAGCTTCGAGTAAATTTCTTTAAAAAAAAAAAAAGAATGATCAACTAAGTGTGGTCTAGTCACTCAATAAAATAGACCTGGCAATAAAAATGAATGTCTTATTTTTATTAATAACATGTACATAAAAACAATTTAATAAGTGATGGAAGACAGACAAGAGGATATATTATTTTATTGATATAACATTCTAAAACTGGCAAGACTATTTTCTATTTACAGAAAGCAAAGCAATGATTACCTGGGTTTGGAAGGAGGAGGGGAATGATAGATCAGGGCACAAAGGGACTTTGTAGGATGAAGAAAATAGTCTGTGTCTTTATTATGACAATGGCTAAATACTTTAATAGACAATATTATATATTTGGAGTTCACATCAGAACCTATCCAGGGGTTCCAACCAGCAACCTGGGTATGTGCCCTGACTGGGAATCGAACCCATGGCCTTTCAGTGTACAGATTGATGCTCCAACCAAATGAGCCACAGTGGCTATGTGCTGGGGTCCAGCCCCTGCGGGTCCAGGGGTTCCCAAAGGTGTGGACGGAGTCGGGCGGAGAAGGAATGACACGGAGGCAGCGTTTAGGTGATCATCATGGCCAGGTTCCTCTTAGCCAGGTACCTCCTCTTATTGTCATCTAACATCTGTTTATATACTATTTGGTTCCAATCCTATCCATTCTATACAAAAGGCCAGGGGGCTTCCCAACTCCATTCAAAGGTTACTCTATTGTTTCACTAAGCTACAAGGAAGTAACTGAAGGAGGTCACTCCAAGCAAAGATCAAAGCTTCCAACCGCCCCTCTGACACTCAGTTAAAGGGTTTACTGATAAAAATCCTCACCTGGGGGAACAACCTTTCTCAGGGAGCATTAAGAGGGGGAGCAAACATATTAAGAACAGTATGCCATATACGCCAGGTCCCTTGAAACATCCCTGCAGTGACTGCCTCAAGCAGCCAGGGTGGATCGGCTTCCAGCAGCTATGGTCACATTTTTTTTATGCTTGTATGAATAGAGACACTTCATTCCTCCTAAAACCCAGTAACATTAAGGAACATATTGTGAAATGCTGCTTTAGACAATATAGGAAGATAATCAAACAAGGTTATTAACTATAAGCCTCTTCCCTTGTAGAGGAAATTACAAGAATATAAATATCTCTATCACAAGATATTTAGTGCTAAGTGCTAAAAAGGTCCAAAAATAAATGAGAGGATTGGGAGGTGGGTGTAGATATTTTAACAATGTATCTTATATGTCACTTTTTAAATGCAGTTTAAAGTCACGAAAACGAGACCTTCTGAACTAGAATTTCCCACAAGAGTCTCTGTTTTTAATATAACCTACAGGTGCTGGAAATACTAACACTTTCTTAGTAAATTTAGATTTGAAGAGAAGTCTATTGAGAAACAAGAACTGTTTTTGATGTATAATTGTATAGTTGTAGGAATTCCCAGAGAAACAAAAAAATGGTGCTGGGTAAGTACAAAATTCTATGGCTGTTTAGAGGTCATGACACATGTACACAATCTATGTAGCTCTGTATAACGTCTTGGAAACTCTTACATTCAACTTCACTAATAAAATCAAAGTTAAAACATTTTCTGATATTTTCATGTCTAGCCATCTAAGCTAAACCTAAAGGAAAGATTGATCTGTGCACATATTTTTTCCCCTGTCTTTCTCGAGGTTCTAATGGAATTGATTTATTTGAGCATCTAGTTTTTAAAAGAACAGTTTCTAGCAAAGTGTATGCTTTCAGTAACCTTTGGCAGCTTGTCATTAAAGAGGCATGCTGACCCTGGACCAGCAACTTTTACTGCTGTTTATCTTTCTTTGAACTTCACACAATTGAACCCCATTTGCTGAGTAGGTGTGTTTTCCCCTGTTCATATTTGTAACATATTTGGAAGCTGCTTTACTTCTTAGAGTATGCTAAATGCTGCCTTGGTGGTGGAAAAATAATATAGTTTCCCCAAACAACTATATTTCTTTCAGCACATAGTTCATACAGCATCATTCCAAGTCCTTTTCCCCATCCTGGGTTACCACTCCTAAGGAAGCCATGGGTGTGAACTGAATAGCTTAGCTGAACCAGCCTTAGGCAGGTTGGACATTGAACACCAAAGTGCTCAGGCCCAGGTAATGGGCCAACTGGAGGACTCTGATGGATTCCTCCCTTCAATAGCAAGCCCTCCAAACTCGAGTTTAACTCCAGATCTCGACATACACTGAGTAAGAGGTCCTTTCCAAGCAAGTCATGACGTGATGTCTAAACTCTTTCATGTAGTCCCAAAACTCTGAAATGTTTGAAAAGTTCAATAAGAAATGAAAAATCGACACACACCCTTCCCTCCCTTTATGTAAGGTTCCACCCTCTGCAAAACAAACTCCCCCCCCCTCTTTTCTTTTCCTGGAGGGACAGACCTCAGCGAAGTTGGGGGGAGAAAACAAACAAACAAAAAAAAAGAAATGAAAAATCCACGCACCCAAAAGCTAGCACTAGTTTGAAAAGACAGACCGAATGAGAGCCATCCTATTCCTGATCCAAGTTATTGAGTAAACTATACCTCTCCCTGGAAATAATTCCTCATTACCTTTCTTCCACAGTTTCCAGCTCCTTAAATTACATATGACTTTGGCAGTGAGTGGGAGAAATTGCATTCCTGCAGACCCACGCAGGCATCTGAGGCAGAATTTACCACAGGTTGGGTCTTCCTTGCCTTATAACATTGTTTCATCTCTACAATAACATACATAAGAAAGGTTCAAAGAGAATATCTCTTTTCACATTTTATGCATAGCAAAATATGATGAATGTCCATGGTGTTTAAGTTCACATAATAGTTATCAGCCATTCAAACTACATAGCACCCTTTCTATTTTGTATTTTTAAGTTGGTGTTTATATGAGTCCTTGTAATAGAATTATTATAATATCTGAGTAGTACAAAAGATGTGAAAAAATTACTTACAGTTCTATTAGGTGCAAAGATTTATTGAGATCCCAAAATATCATACTTGCCAAAGGGGAGAACAGGCTTCCAAACTCATCTTTCTTTTCTAAATTTCGTTGTCCAAAGTCACTATATTTACTGCAATTAATAAAAATCTCTGGCACGGCATAAGAGTGTTCCTGCTGAAAGCTGCAAGCACTCTCCCCTAAAGACTTGGAATGACACTAAATTAATATGAGGGAGGAAAGGCAGAATTAATTAGTATTTGATAGCAGAGCATTAGATGTTGATTTATTAGTCAGGCTCAACATTAGCTGAGTTTACTTTATGAACCTCAAACCATATCCTTCCTAGGTTCATTCTCATCACCATCATAAATTGTTTATATTTTAACTTGTAGTAATTTGTCAGAAACAAACATAAGGAGCTCTTAGGTGGTGACACAAGAGTGGATGTGTAAATTTCCTCTTATGAAAATGACCAGAGGAGTATAACAATTACGAGGGAAATTACATAAGCATAGGAAAAGGAAGAAGTGTGCTAACTACAAGCAAATGAAAATAGAAACAAAACAGGGGTCATAATATTATTACCAGACACAATAGTGTTCAAGAAAATTTTTTAAAAAATCAGACCATTTCCTCTCAATAAATGGTATAATTCACATTGAAGAGGGTTTTTTTTGGTATAATTGGATTTTATTTTTCTTATATTGCAGCTTTTATAACTTTGATTAAAGCAGACATGAATAGGTCAGATTTATGTGTAATATTCTAGTGCTTTAATACCTTTTTTTAAGGAATGGGTAATATTACTTTTTACAGATTCAGAAGGAACTGGTAGTGAGTTAATTAAGACCATTGAAATAAAAGAACAATGTACATGTTAATATTCACTGCACATTTTATAATATTTTGGAAATCTATATATAGAACAATGGGTTTTGTTCAACTGTATCACATAAATACATATAGATGTTTATTTCATTGCTATTAGCAGACTTTTGTAAGATCAATAAGATTAGAAAAACTTTAAATAAAGCATACATTGTTGTGCTAAAGAGCATGTAATAAAAAATGTAGACCAAAATATTTTAAAATGCAAGGAGAATGTGGGACAATTTGAGCTACAAAATAATTAATGGCAGTAGCTAATTATAACCCATAAAATAAAACAAGTATCCATGAGTCTCTCCTGATACAAATAACCAACAAATCAATAAATAGGAAAGAAGGGAAAACTTTTTCTTACAGTATAATTCTAACCTACAATATGAACATAAAAGAATGATGAAAATAGAAAGTCATCATTTACAAACACTACAGTAAAATTTGTTTCAGGCAAAAGTTATCATAGATGCTAAAATTAGTGGGCAAAAGTATGAAGAGAAGAGTATTTACATACTCTAAAATTAACACCTCATAAGATTTATTAATGACAAAGGGAGGAATTAAAATTGTACTTTATCCAAGTGACCACATTTAACATCCTCAATAATGACACATATTAACACCATCTATCTCCTGACTTGATGCACTGAGAATGACACAAATTCTATGATATTCCTGTAAAAAATGTCTAACTTGAATTTAATCAGAAAGAAGCATCAATCAAACCTAACCTAAGGGTCATTCTAGAACATAACTGGCCAGGTCACTTCAAAATGTCAGAGTCCTTAAACACAAATAAAGAATGATAAACTCTAACCACAGTGGAGTAGACTAAGGACAAGATAACTAATTGAAATGGGGGTCTGGGATTATCTCTTGGAACAGAAAAAGAACAGCAGTTGAATAATTGATGAAGATAAAATAAGATCTGCAAATTTAGTAGATAGCATTTTATCAATGTTAACTTCCTGGTTTTGATAATTGTGTTGTAGTTATATAGGAGAAACTGAGTGAAAGGTGTATGGGGATTCTTTGTGTTATTTTTCCACTTTTTTGTTAGTTGTAACTATTTAAGGTGAAAAGCTTTAAACATTTTTTAAAAGGCAATATTGACAAAAATACAATAGCTTCAACACATTTTCCCAGTTTTTGATAAACCCAGCAAATAGCCATTTTTCAATTGGATTGGTGTTGTTGCATTGTATGAGTTCCTTATACATCTTGGATATTAACTTGTTATTAAATATATCATTTGTGAATATATTATCCCATTCAGTAGGTTGCCTTTTTGTTTTTTTGAAGGTTTACTTCACTGTGCAGAAGCATTTTAGTTTGATACAGCCCCGTTTGTTTATTTGTGCTTTTGTTTCCCTTGCTTGAGGGGATATATCCAAAAACATATTATTCAGACTGATGTCAAATAGTTTACTTCCTATGTTCTTCCAGGAGTTTTATAGTTTCAGGTCTTACATTTTAGTTTTCAACCTATTTTGAACTTATTTTTGTATATGGTGTAAGAGAGTAGGTACAATTTTATTTAATTTTTAGATGTATATGTCCAGTTTTCCCAGCACCACTTGTTGAAGAAACTGCCATTACTCCAGGGGAAAAATTTTACCTTCTTTGTTATAGATCGGTTGACCATATAAGCGAGAGTTTATTGCTAATCTATTCCATTGATCTATGTGTCTGTTTTTGTGCTACTACCATACTGTTTTGATTATTATAGCTTTGTAATCTTGCATTTTGCAACAACATGGATATATCTAGAGGTTGTTATGGTAAGTTAAATAAGTAGGGCAGAGAAAGACAAATACCATATGTTTTCACTTATATATGGAATCTAAAATCAATACAAAATAAAACAAAACAAACAAAATTAAAACAGACTCATAGAAACAGAGACCAAAGGGATGGTTACCAGAAGTGAGAGGTTCAGGGGATTATTGAAAAGGGGAAAGGGAATATAGTCAATAGTATTTTGATAAGTTTACATGGTGACAGATGATTACTAGAATTAGTGGGGTGATAGCATTGTCAGGTATAAAAATGTTGAACCACTAATATTGTACACCTGAAACTAATATAACCAATATAAGATTGTATACTAACTATACATAAATAGAAAATAAATTTAGAAATGTAAAAAGACTGTAAAACTGTCACAGGTTTAAGGAAACATGACAACTTCATACAATGCAGTATTGTGGATTGCATCCTGGAACAGAAAAAGAACACTAGTTGGAAAAAAAAAAAAAAAACAAGGACATCTGAATAAAGCATAGTTAATTTATTTAGAATTATACCTCTTTGTTTTTACAAATGTACCATGATTATGCAATATGGTAACATTAAGGGAAGCTAGGTAGAGTATCTCTACACTAACTTTGTAACTCTTCTGTAAAACCAAAATTATTTAAAAACTAGAGGTCTGGTATATGAAATTTGTACACGGGTGGGGGATGTCCCTCACCTGTGCCCTCTCACCATCCAGGACCCCACGGGTAGAGCCTCTAGGCCTGGCTGGTGATCAGGGCCTATTGGGGGTTTCCTTCCCCTGCCTGCCTGCAGCTGGCCCCACCCCCGCCACTGCCACTGTTTGCCATCTGTGCAGTGCTGCCCCTCCCCCACCACTGGTTGACTCCCTCTGTGGGCAACAGGCTGGGGTGTGATTGCTTGGCTGGCCTGGGCCTCCCTCCGCAGGGCAATCGCTGGCCAGCCTGCACACCGCCACAGCGCTGCTGGCCAGAGATCTGGGCCTCCCTCTGTGGAGCAATCCATTGCCGGGACCCCAGATCAATTGCCCCACAGAGGGAGGCCCCGCCCACTCACCACAGCGCTGCCAGCTGGGTGGCCTGGGCCTCCCTCTGCAGGGGATCATGGGGCGATGGCGGGGTCCCCTAACCAATCGCATAGCACCCGCCTTGGCTGGCCTGGTGCCAGTGCGGTTAGTAGCATGGTTGTTCAGAAGATCATCCGGAGGGTCGTTCTGTTGTTCAGTCCTTTGGTCGTTTCGCATATTACACTTTTATTATAGATAAAGGGTTTTAAATTTTTAAAAATCCTATAGACATAATGGAATATTTCCTGAGACTAGAATATAGAAAATTTGAATAATAAGATTTATAAGACTATTTTAACTTATATTATGCTCAATACAGAGAAGATTTATTGTCCTTCTAAGGGAGACTTTTTGCCCCACCCTCTACTGGTCAGCTCCTGCAGTGCTTACCTCATCTGCAGAGCTCCTTACTCTAGGCACAACCTTCTTGGGGGCAGCCCTATTGCCATACTTATGAGGAAGTACAAAACCTGGCCTTTCTCCTCAATTTTGAACAATTCTCACAGCTAATGCTGGCTCCAGGGCTTCTCTCTTTGTGGACCTGTATAGACTCTGACTCTACCCCAGCCCACCCCTGTTTTCTTTTCTACCTTCCCCAGGTGTTGATCCATAATATTAATGCACATGCTATACTCCATCTCAGGATATGCTTCCAAAACCCCATCTGTGACAGATGTATTGAAAACAATTCTCAACAAATCGAAGATTTCTATGCCCCTTGGAAAAGTCACAAAAATTAAAATGACATTATGTCACAAGGAATAACAAACTCTAGAATTTCCAAACATTTCAAGTTATTATTCCAATTAATTATTGAATAATTCGAAAATTAGAAAAGCAAACCTCAACAATTAGAACTCAGTATAGAAAATGTATTCAGTGTGGGAAAAGCTTAGTTTAGAAAACCTATAGCCTTATAACTTAATATTACTGAATAATAATAAATGAAATAAAATAAAATGAACATTCAATTGAAAAGATTAGAAATAGTAGGGAAAAGTTAAAAAAAACACTTTATAAAGGTAATTTACAATATTGGTGAATTATAACATAAAAATTAGGATATATAAACACAGTCAACAATTTGTTTTATAAATAATAACATAATATTTACATTGACCAGATTGGAAGGAAACATGCCAAAAATATTATTTGTGGTTTTCTCTGAGCACAGAAATTATTGGCAATTAAATTTGTCTACATTTTCCATTTTTTGGCATTGGAATATATTTTATTAATCAGAATAATCTCTTAAAACATTAAAAAATTAAAATTTAGAATATATAGCCTGAATCTTTAAAGAAATCATAAAATTAAAAAAGAAATAACAAAAATTGCTACTTTAAAAATGCTTTGAGATGACAGAGTATGTAATCATTGACAATATTCTTTTTACTATTTCATACTTTAAGTACTAATATAAAGAGATTATCTTTTTTTTATTATATTGGGCACTGTTGTTGCTTCTCCAATATCTATTCCTTCTGTTTGTTGGGGGAAAATAAAGGGTTTCTAGTCATTCTGAGGAAAAATTAGTAAAGCTTCCCTCCTTCTCTCTCTGTATCGCAGTCTGCACCTCCTCATTCATAGATGAAGAAGCCAATGGCCTCACCTGGCCAGTGTCTTCAGTGGTTGGGCCTCAACCTATGAACCAGAAGGTCACTATTGGATTCCTGGTCCAGGCACATGCTAGGGTTGCAAGCTTAATTCCAGCAGGTGGCATTCAGGAAGCAACCTATCAGTGATTCTCTGTCATCATTGATGTTTCTTTTTTTAAAAATATATTTTATTGATTTTTTTGCAGAGAGGAAAGGAGAGAAATTGAGAGTTAGAAATAAAAACATCGATAAGAGAGAAACATCAATCAGCTGCCTCCTGCACACCCACTACTAGGGATGTGCCTGCAACCAAGGTGCATGCCCTTGACCAGAATCGAACCTGGGACCCTTCAGTCCACAGGCCGACGCTCTATCCACTGAGCCAAACCAGTTAGGGCATCATTGATGTTTCCATCTCTCTCTCCCTCTCCCTTCCTCTCTGAAATCAATATATATATATATTTAAGAAGCCTATGGCCTTAGGGTGGTTGGCTGTTGGCAGGCTTTTGCAGCCACAGAGAAGAGCCATTAGCCTTCAGAAAAGCTCAAACTCTGGAAAAATTGCCTTGATGAGCTCCCTAGACATCTGGATCCAACCTACAGCCTCTGAATGCCAATAACATCATAATAAAATTACACTGCACATGTATGTAGCATTAGAAGTAGTTTTAAGTCCTCTTCAACCAAATAAAACCAACATATTTAGAAACCTTACTCTGCTACTTTCTATGTTCTTGACAAGTTGTTAAAATTTTGTAAATCTATTTCTCTACCTCAGTATGGAGTTTTCATTATCAAGTATATAAAAATAAGTGCCGTAAGTAGTTCTTGTAATATAGTAGGCACTCAAAAATTATACTAAGCCCTTTATTTTTTTCTCCTAGTGTATCATAAATACTCATGCTACTTCAGTTTTAACTACAACAACTTATGACATCTTCTTAAGAGTTCATTATTATTGAGAGACAGAATATACCAACGGACAAGACCAGGTCACACATGACAATGGAAGTCTGACCCACAGTCTCTACAGAAATCATTCCAGAGTTGTCAGGACATCTACCCTGTTTTTGACGCCACCTCAGATCAACTGGGAAAACAAAATACTCCTTCAACAATCACATATTTCTCTTTCTTTTCCATATTTTAATTTTCTACAATTAAAAATCTAACAATTATATGCAGAGCATCAAACAATGCACACAATTTATAACTGTTCTTACATTAACAATTTTCAATCTTTCATTTGTCTGCAGTTGTTTTGTCCTCCCCTCCCCCCCCTCATCATGTTCTGCAGACAGATTTGTTGCATGAAACTGCACCTTTGAGAAATTGGATTATGCTGGCATGGTGTTCTGGACTCTTGCTGTGGTATTACTGCCAACAGTATGCTCCTTTATTAAAAAATGTAGAGGCTCACTCGCAGCCAACTTGATAGCAGGATGATCAAATGAAAAATATTTTTAAACACAGGTTTTATGAGACATGTAAATTATGGATCTATATTAAAGACCAAATATTAAGGAAATCACCATGATGTTCTAAGCATGATGTAGATAATCCTGGCACTGGCAGTACCACTCTGTTGGCTGAACAATACTATCATTTGCATGTGAAATAGATGCAGTGGTCTGTGGTGGCACCATGGGCTTGGCATGCTGATGATAACACCTTGTGTCCACAAAATATAGGGCAGAAGATGGGCAATTGGTGGAAATACATGCTAGGAGATCCTATGAATCATTCTCCAACACACTACCTCTTCCTCAGCACACATTATCCCTTCCTTATAATAGAACAAACAATGGTCCTTAACAGGGGATATCTAAAAAGCTGTGGTTTTGGTTTTGTTGTTGCTAGGATTAACCTAAATGTCAGGTTAAACTCCTGTGAGTACTTGGGGTTTTTCATGTAAGCTTCAAAACACATTCAACAAGAGTCATTTAGATGGAGATCAGATTTGTTGGATTTTCAATCAGTTCTAGACTGAAATATTGACTCCCCTCAACTCATAAATTTCCTCTCCATTCTGCCTCCTGAACTGTCATGCTTAGAATCACATCTTAGGATTTGTTTTCTCTTTTTCTCAATGTCCAAATCTATGTCCTATATACATTCTTTTTTCAACTCTCTGCTCCCACCAAGTAACTCACATTCACTGGGGACTTAGTTTTATCAAGCATGGTCCAAAGTGCTTGATATGCAAAGATACACAATCCCTGCTATTACCATAAAAATATCACAGTTCCTACAGGGAAGTGTGGCAAGCTGAAGTCAAGGCCTTCAGAGGAATGGGAGCATAGAGGAGAGATGTTTACTTAGGCTGGAGATGGGTGGGTGGTAGTCAGGCAGGCTCATGTAGGTAAGGATGCTTGAGATGAGTGCTAAAGCAGTGGGAGATGAGGTAGGGTTGGCTTTAGGATGTAAGAACTGTGTAGTTAGACAGTACTCACACTTATACAGAACCTGTGCTTGCTTTAAGGCTCTGATGTCACCTTCGTGAGTTTTCAATTTTTGGAGTAGAGGCCACACATATTCATTGTGTATTGGGCTCTACATTTTATGTGGCCAGTCCAGGAGGGAGGGAATACATTGTGAACAGACACAGAAGTACAAATAAGGGTGGTAATAAGTTGATGCACCACAGTGGGTTCAGTGTGGCTGCCTATAAGCCTAGGTTAGGAGCCTGACTGGAGAAAAGGTAGTAAGTAAGAGGGGAACCTAATGCAAGGATGGGTTATATTTACAGAGTGAGAAAAGGACTGCCACTAATATATAAAAGAAATCCTATCTAATAAAGAGGCAATATGCAAATTGACCATCACTCCAACACACAAGATGGCTGCCCCCATGTGGACACAAGATGGCCATCACAAGATGGCCAGCAGGGGAGGGAAGTTGGGGGAAACCAGGCTGGCAGGGGAGGGCAGTTAGGGGTGACCGGACCAGCAGGGGAGGGCAGTTGGGGGCAATCAGCCAGGCAGGGGAGCAGTTAGGCATCGATCAGGCTGGCAGGGGAGTGGTTAGGGGGTGACCAGGCTGGCAGGCAGAAGTGGTTAGGGGCAATCAGGCAGGCGAGCAGTTGGGAGCCAGCATTCCTGGATTGTGAGAGGGATGTTCGACTTCCCGTTTAGGGCAGTCAGACATCCCTTAAGGGGTCCCAGATTGGAAAGGGTGCAAGCTGGGCTGAGGGACACACCCCCCCCCTGCACAAATTTTGTGCACTAGGCCTCTAGTGTATTTTAAAAATTTAAACTAAATAAATTTATTTAGTTTATTTTAGAGAGGGTGGAAGGGAGAGAGAGAGAAAGGAGTGTGAGAGAAAAACAAAGAAAGAGAGAAACAGAGACAGAGATGTGAGAGAGATATGGTGATCACTTTACTTCTGCACTTGCCCATGCCAACCTAGGTATGTGCCCTGACTGGGAATGCTACCCATGACCTTCCAGCACACTGGATGATGCTCAAACCAACTGAGCCACACCAGCCAGGGCAGGAAAATTTATTTTTAAAGAGCTAACAGAAGAAAAGAAGCCTACAAAGGAGATGGAGAAAATTTGTCCAAAGAGAAGAAACAGGAAGCAGAGGGAAGAAATAGGAAGCAGAAGCAGGGTATTGAGAATTAGATAAGGTAATGACAATAAATGCCTTTTGGTTTTTCAATATGGAGAATATTGAACAAGAGTTAACATTGTTTAGAGGAGTAATAAGAAGTTAGATTTTAATGAGTTCGTCTTCACAATATTAGAAAAGAAACAATTGGAGAGGGCCATGATAATGTTGTAGAAGAGGGGGGGAAAGTTTTGATTTATGGAGCAAAGGACAGCTCTGTTCCAGGGAGACAGGACAGCTCTGTTTCCATTTTGTATTCCCACTGACACCAGCTTATTCCAAGTCCTCATCACTTTGTACCTAAGACTACAGGAGGAGATTGCCATTAGCAACCCAATGTTCACATCACCGACAGCGCAATCTCATTTAAAGTCACATTCAATGATCACTCCTTCTAGTCATGTCACTATACTGGCTCCCTTGAGCTCTTTCACTATCTACTATCCTCATCTCAACATAAGACATTTTATCCATTCTTTCAGGCTGACCTCTTCCATAGACTTCTCACTAATTAATTTCTCTCACAATTTTTATTATAACTGTTACCTGTACTTCATAATTAACTTGATTGACTACCCCTAATGATCTGTGTCTCTGCCATAACCACTAATTCCTTCTAAGAAAAAATAGAGTTTAGTTCATGTATAAGTTACTATGTACCATGCAACCTTCCATCTTTATTTAAGAATGTGGTTCATAAAGTACACCAAGGTGTACCTAAAGACCACAGCAAACTCATGGAGTCACCAAAATGTATTTTAAACTTTTGAAGAAAACACAGGATAGTTGACAGCTATCACACACTGCTAAAATACTACTTGGATAATTAATAGTTTCAACATTAGATCACACTATATGCCTTTCAGAAACATCACATTTTTGCAAAACAGGAGTTTGATTGGTTGTTGTGATAAAAAGTATGTGTAATGAAAATTGACACAGATCAAGAAATATGGATTAAGAAAATGTCCATATTTTCCACTACTGAGTAATGGTAGTTATTTAACTATAAAATCAAATATCATTTTTATTTCAACTTATGTTTTTAATTTTTTCTGATGGTCACTAAGTTATGAGGACATAAACACGTATTGGGTTTTGGCACTTACCTACTTAATAAGTGGAGCTGTTGAGTGTTTATTTTGGAAGGGGACACCATGGATATACTGCAGAGATACTAACAGAAAGTGTGGACTGAGAAAGACTGAGTTCTCTGTCCTGATTCCCTGGTGGAATTTCAGAGCAATGAAATTCCTCCAGGACAAAGAGACTTATACTATGACATCAATTTACTCCCTAAAGAGGCAATCGTAAGTGAGCACTATCATTTTATGAACAGAGTAATCTCATCATGCGACTTTTATTATATTTTTAATATGTATAACATATTTTTCCTTGGTTGTCAGCATTATTACATGAATTTAAAAGTTTTTGTGCCTTGAATCTTTAAAGTGAACATTTCAGTCCACGTATTCATCTTTACTAGCCAATTGCAATGCTCTGGGCAGCAGTCTGAAGTGTGTCTGCTAGATCAGTGCAACAGGGGAACGAGCTGCTAAAACCAATCTAGCCATCAGGTCTGCTGTCCATGGGAACAGCCCAGTGTGGCTCCAGGATGGAGAGGAATTAGGAATCATAAGGCAGAAACCAGGGGGCAGAGTGTGTCTGGAATGAAGCCCTGGTTGTAAAGGACACAATTCAGGGCTGAGCGCCACAGAGAGAGGGAGCTGGCCATTCCACCCAGAGCAGACCAGGAACAGCCTCTATAAGCTGCTTTAGTACAGCTGCCCTTCAAGTCTGAGTGCGAATGGGCAATGCCCCAGTTCCAGCCAATAAAAAATGTTTTCTTGTGTTTATTTATGAATATTTGCACCTTTGCTAACTCCTCCCAACACTACATCTACTGTAGCTGGTGTGTTTTTGACCTTTGCAATCCAAAAGATCCCCATCATCATATTAGCACTTGCTATATACCGTTTGTCCCTTTAGTTGTTGTATATGTACTTTTAATTTCTCCAGTATAGGTATGTTTTTGTTATTGTTGTTCAGGAGCCCTAGCTTATGTAAAATCCACAATATTTTGGCACATAATTTGTTATTGTAAAATATGATTTAACATATGGAAGGTCATATATTTTTGAACCTTATCAATTCTGCTGCCTTATTTTTAAGAACAAGAAAAAATATATCCATTAAAAGTAAAATAAAAAAGCTAAGAGTATATATACTGAATCATATGATCACAATTTAGCTTTAAGATTTTGATTCCAAAATACGGATATTCTACTATGCTATGAAGTTAAAGATGTTTACGGAGTTGTCCCTAATTGAGCCCTAATGTCCATTACTGGCATTAATAAAAATCTCTGATTGAATGTGACCCAATATGGAAGCTACTGTGGTATTTGTTCAATAACTCTTTGTTAAAGAATTTTTATTGGTTTTTAGAGAGAAAGGAAGGGAGGGGGAGAGAGAGAGAGAGAGAGAGAGAGAGAGAGAGAGAGGCGAGTGAGAGTGAAACATCAATTGGCTGCCTCCTGCATGCCCTCTACCTGGGATCCCTCGGGTTGAGCCCGCAACCTGGGCATGTGTCCTGACTTGGAATCATACCAGCAACCTTTAAGTGCCTGGGATGACACCCAACCAACTGAGCCATGTGGCCAGGGTTGTTCAATAACTCTTAATATCCCAACATTAACATTTCAATTATAATACAAATTAATATTTTTAAATTAATTGTAATATTTGCTCAACATAGTTCTTAAATGGTTAACTGCTAAAATATGTATTGAGATTCAAGGAGGTCTACCAAGAGAAAATTCCAGCTAAGTATCTTCACTTTGATGAAGTTATCATTTTTTTAAGATTATCTGTTATTTTAAAATATCTATTTAAAAATATATATTTTTGTTTCCATGTTGTACATTGTTAACAAATCTTGTCATCTAGAACTTCTTGCCAGTTCGCTTATCATCTGCTCCATTCTGTGTTCTTGTAGTCTCTATTCTTAAGGGAGGTTATTTTTCTTTAGAAATTCTATTGTCTCTTGATGAAATATATCATCTCTCATATTTTTGAAGCTAGATATTCATTGACCCAAGATCACTAATGATTAATGTCAGTGAGATCTGAAAAATGTTGACTTTGCTTATTTGGCTCTTATGCTACTTGTGTAATTCAGACTGTGTGTCCTGGGGGAGGGAAAGGTGAGGGCTATGTGAATGTTTATGAAGACATAAATAAATGTATATGTTCTTACAGAACAGTTTTCATTTATGTAGACTGGTATATATATTATATATCCATCTAATAGCTAGTCATTGGAATAGTTTATGATATATATTTCTTACATAGGCAGGTACATATATTTGTTTTCATTTTGTGAATATATTGCTTAATTCTTTAAGATGTCTCAGGGTTGCATTGTCAGAATATTATAAGACTCATGTAATTTAAGTCATCTGTAAGGAACACATTTTCCGACATGCATCGAAGATGAATTTGTAGTTTAGTATGTGACAGCATAGTTATTTATAATTTTTCTTCTTCCTTGCTCTCTAGATGAAAATTTTCTCTCAGGGTTTTTAAATAAAAAACTCCTTTAGGTTCTGTTAAAAAACGTCAGATCGGTTCTGACTTTTTTTTTAACAGAATAGATTTATATCCTAACAATAATTTGTCACATTTTCTATTTTATTCATTATTTTTTTCATTTCTAAATAGAGCATGAAATTTAAACTTGATAATTTAAATGTACAATATTCTGGGTGTTCACTTAGGAGGATAATAGTTTTAAAATAAAAATATTTTCCATTATTATACGGTTTAGATATATAATTTATTTGTTTAACAAGCATTTATTGAGTGCTCTTCTTGTGGAAAGTACTGCAAAAGCGTGGCTTTTAAAAATTAATAAAACCTAAATCTTGCTCTTGAGAGAGTATACTTTCATTAGGAAAATTGGCAGATACATTAAAACATGCACAGGATTGAATAATAATTGGGGTTCAAGAGGAAAATGTTTTGTGTCCACAGAGCACCATATTATAGCATCATTTAGCGTGTGGAGAATATATGTAGGTATATATGTATTTATGTGATATAATATATATTCTACATAAAATAAAATAAAAATCCCCACAGTTCTACTATTCTACAAAACATGCATTGATAATTTTGTGTTTTTCCTTCGGGTCTTTTTCCTATGAATTGAAATTTTACATAATTATAATTGAAAGTATAATATAACTCTGTATTCTTTAAAAACTATTATTATTATATTGCATAAGCATTTGCACAATTCTACATTTCTTCATTACCACCATTTTGCATAACATAACATTTCTTTCTCCTGTTTTTATTTTGGTTGTTTATACCACTTCACTTTCTTGTATAGATTATTTTGAAAAAAAGTCATGCTTATAGTTTTGAACCCCCACATTTTTAAGTATTTCCTAAGGAGAGGTTCCCAACTGTGGGACAAACCTTATGCATATTATTGACAGAGTGTCATTTTAAAGCTGCATTTCAATATTGAGATCAAGACTGTTCATCCTCTCTTGTCTGAGGACACAAAGTATATTAGAGCATTTCAAATCATGTCCCAGCATCTTGAGACAATGAATATTGACACAAGGATACTGTCCCAATGTCAGGGAACATTTCTCTTAAAGACCAGTGAGAATACATTGACAAGAATGAGCACTTACTGAGAGTTCAAATTGTAATTGGGAAAAATAAACAACAAAAAATTCTCTTCATTTTGGAAGAAATACACATTTTGGAGAAAAATTCGTATATTTGTTGAATTCTATTTTGTTTGTTTCTGCCTAATATTTTAATCCCAATTGTTACACTGTCATATTGATGTATAAACATGCTTGCCCCGAATCATGTTGTTCATATATTTTATAGATCAGTTTTCTATGTTGTTTTTTCATACTCTTCAAAACTAGATAGCTCCATAGATAAAAATGTGTATTATATCACATGAGACTTCCATTAAGGTGAGTGTTAATCCATCATCATCTCAAATACCAGGACTTTCACTCAACTCACATTTTTTCCATTTTATCAATAAGGTTATGAACAACTTCATCAAATGATTCATCAACATCTAAATAAATTGTATTTGAGTAATTAATTTTCTTTGCCTAAATCTTTCATCTTTTCCTGTCACCAATGAGCTCTTATTAAATGCAATCATAGTACTACTCAACTAAAAACAAACCAAAAAAAGGAAATCTGGAAATGCAGAGCTGCTACAAATGCTCTCTGCTGCTGTATCCCAGATGCTATCCTCTGTACTACACTTGAGATTCTGCCCAAACCCCATGTCACCATCCAGAAATTCCCCAATCTTGTTTATAGTAGTTGGCTGTGGGGAAACAGTGTCTCTTCTGCCTTTTATAGCTCTTTTGAGAATCACTCATTGGAAGGATCTATCTATTATGCTGGTGACAAGAAAATCTGGAATATATAATACAAAGGAGAACTTAGAAGGTTGGGATTCATATTGAATATATATATATATATATATATATATATATATATATATATATATAAATATATTCTATATAATAAAAGGCTAATATGCAAATTGACCAAACAGTGGAACAACCGTTCATTATGACATGCACTGACCACCAGGGGGCAGATGCTCAATGCAGGAGCTGCCCCCTGGTGGTCAGTGCACTCCCACAGGGGGAGTGCAGCTCAGCCAGAAGCTCTGAGCCAGGCTCACAGCTGGTGAGTGCAGTGGCGGTATTGGGAGCTTCTCCCACCTCCATGGCCAGTGCTAAGGATGTCTGACTGCCCCACGGGGAGTGGGCCAAGCTGTCAGCCAGGTTCCCAGACTGTGAGAGGGAGCAGGTAGGGCTGAGAGACTTCCCTCCTCTCCCCCCACCGAGTGCACGAATTTCGTGCACCAGGCCTCTAGCATATATATATATATATATATATATATATATATATATATATATATATATATGATCTTCACCCAAAGACATGTTTTCATTTATTTCTTAGAGAAAAATAAAAGCAGAGAAAGAAAAAAACAACACATACACACACACACACACACACACACACACACACACACACACAAAACATCAATGTGAGAGAGAAATATCCATCGGTTGCCTCTCTGTAAATATGTCTCTCTTTTACTCATCCAGCGTGGCTAGAGAGTGGTCTGGTTCCTGAGTAGGAGCGGCTGGGGATTGGGAAAATTAAAGAAAGAGACAGACACAAAGATGGAAGAAAAAAGCTGGGGCTGGGTGGGACCACTGTCCTCTGATGATGAGACAGGGACAAGGACCCTGAGCCAATACAGCGTATTTATTTTATACAGCATAAAAACAGGAAGTTTTACTAAAAGTTAAGACAAAGGAGATTATGTGCATTCTTGGGTGGACCCCAGTCCTATTCATTCCTGGTGCTTGGCTGGATTTAAATAACAAAACCCACCCCCTGGCACCTGGGCTGAAGGTCAAGCTGACAACACTCCTGCCTTTTGGCAAAGTGTGTTTCCAGGACAGGGCTTTGCCAACACCACTGGGTCCAGCTGACAATAATTAAAGAAATGCCCATGTGCCTTCCCAGGTGCTCTCTATACCTCCCAACTGCACCCCAAATTGTGCCCTGACTGGGAATCAAACCCACAACCTTCTGGCATATGGATGATGCTTCAACCAACTGAGCCACTGGCCAGGGCCATATTGAATATTAACAACAATAAAATTCTGACCCAGTGCTTTACAAGCTATTGTTCTATTGATTTATCTTTTTTAGACTCATTTTCTTTCATTTTCTGACCTGCATTACTGCTTGGGCATCTTTAATTTTTCTCAAACTTTCCAGAATGCCATTTGAGATCCATGCCTACAATTCTGAGGACTAGATATCTGTCTTAAACTGATATATAGGGACCTCAAATTCTGCATATACAAAATCATACTCATCTGTCTTGTTAACTCTGTTACACTGACTTCTATATCTCAGTGCTACCACCATCCATGCAGTTTGTAGAGTCAGATATTTGGGCTTTGTCTTTGACTCTTACTTTGTTCCTATCTCCTTCATCTAATCCATCTTCAAGTTCTGAGGGCTCAAACTCTTCCTTCTGGCTTCCCGCCTACCTCCTGGATAATTTCAGAACCTAAATTCATACCCAACACTTCACAAGCATACATCTGACGTTCAAACCCCTTCAGTGGCTTTGCATTCCTTTTAGAATAAAGCTCAATCTCTTAACATGCTCTAAAAGATCTGAGCTCTGAACCTCTGCTTGCCATTCCAGTCTCATCTTCCATCATTCCATGCCTTTCTCTCTATCTTCCTGGCATACAGAGCTTCTTTTATTTCCTATGGCATAATTTTGAGCCCTCTTTCCCTCACAGTTTTTTATATGTATTCTTTTTTCTCCTCTACGAACCCTTCTGCCCCAAACCTTTTCCTGACGAATTTATACTTTAGGTCTCAGTTTTGATGTCATTTTCTGACACATGCTCATCATACTGAGCAACTCTAGGAGGTATCATCCTATATAATAAAAGGCTAATATGCAAATACACCAAATGGCAGAATGACCAGTTGCTATGATGTGCACTGACCACCAAGGGGAATGCCGCTCAGCCAGAAGCTGGGCTCATGGCTGCTGAGCACAGCAGCGGTGGCAGGAGCCTCTCCCACCTCCATGGCAGTGCTAAGGATGTCTGACTAATAGCTTAGGCCTGCTCCCTGCTTAGGCCAGCCAGCAAGTTGTGGGAAGTGGGCCTAAGCCGGCAGTTGGACATCCCCCAAGGGCTCCCAGACTGCAAGAGGGTGCAGGCCGGGCTGAGGGATCCCCCTGAGTGCACAAATTTCATGCACTGGGCATCTAGTTTAAATATAAAATTGAGCAAGTCAAGCACTGTAGCAGAACATGATATTCTAGGCCCTGGCATCCTTTAAGTTGTTTAATGTAGTGGTCCTTTCAGTACTAGCTCATGTAACTCATAACACTCTAATTTTCTGACATTTTAGTGACTGCCACACAGTATTTTTATTTATTTTACTTATCACTTACATCCATGCCTTTGGGAATATAGGCCTTCAGAAGAAAGGAAGTCCTCTATGTTGTTGAGCATTGTGTCTGTACGCACAAAACACATTCTGGTTACATGAACAGATAAATGAATAGTCTTTCCTCTACCTATCATAAAGCCATTTCTACATAATTTTTTAAAGAAAGATTTGTCCAATATTTATCATAAGACACTGTTCAAGTATTCACTATTCAATGTCACATTCAGCTCATAACATATGCCCTATACCCTGTTTTCTCTAAATGTTTATATACTCACATGTAAACATTTATTGAATTAAAAAAATTAGAAAAATAAAGTAAAAACATTTATTAAGGCTGAAAAATTCCAGATATTTTATGTATGTTGTTTCATTTAATCCTCTTAGACATGTTTGTATGAGTAGGCATGGTTATTCATATATATATATATATATATATATATATATATATATATATATATATATATATATATATAGTTAGTTAGTTAGTTAGTTAGTTCACATGCCAAAATCACTCAATATGTGACAGAATTAGATTTAAGCCTAGTTTGTTATTTGCTGTCATTACTTGTCTTACCCAATCAATACAGAAATCCTTCTTTTTATCAATTTTAGTGCAGAAGGTCCATGATAAGAGAGAAATATACAGTCATTCATTTTAAGGATTGTCAAATGGATGAATAAAAGCTTAACTAGGCTAGTCACATGAATATTTTTTGTTTTGTTTCTTGTGTCTTGTCCCAACCCTGGTCCAGACTAGTCAAAGCTGTGAAATTACTAAGGTTTTAAAGGGGGGCTATCTCCAACTGATACCGCTGCAAGCCCCTTACATTTATTGGTTGGGATGTGACTTTATATACCTTTTATTTTGTCATGATATTGACTAATAATGTGTTAACCCTGTTAGAATAATTTTATTAAGTAATTCTTAAAGAATGGAAATTCTATAGGAAAAAGGAAACCTCTCTATATGTCCTAAAGTATTTATGGAAGACAATATGATGGCTCATTATGTTGGCCTTCACATTTTTGTGTCCTTTAGAACGTTTTCATGATAGAAGAATTTTTAGAAAATATACCAAAGCCAAAAATATGTATTTTTGCTGGTAGAATTTCAGAGCAATGATCCAGGACTAAGAGACTTATACTGTGACATCAATTTACTCCCTAAAGAAGCCAGTAAGTGAGCACTATAATTTTATGAACTGAGTAATCTTATCATGTGGATTTTATTATAGTTTTAATATGTATAACATTATATTTTCCTTTGGTTGTCAGCATTATTACATGAATTTAAAAGTTTTTGTGCTTTGAATTTTTAAAGTGAACATTTCAGTTCATGTATTAATCTTTTTTAATAAAGAGCTTCTTTTTAAGCTTTTCTATAGCTGAAAATAATTAAATCCTCTCATAAATTGAAGTGCACAAATTCCTTGGTAATACAAATAATTATTCTGCAGATGACATTGTGTAGAATCTTGTCTTCTTAAATTCCAGGTGTTTCTGAGTTAAGCCTTACTTTAATCAGGTTATACTCTTGGTAATTTAGTCAAATTTGCATAGGTTAAGTGAATGCTTTCTCCTTCAAAAATAAGTCTATAATAAACCCCTATTTCAAATTTATATAAAGCTTTTGCCTACTAGCTAGCTTTCAGGTTCATTTATATTATATTAGTATCAGGGAATCTATTCTCTGTAGTTTTGTCCCTGGCACCGTGGCATAGGACGACCTTGTCATCAGATGGCTTCCTATAGAGAGTTGAGCAGAGGTACCTTCAAGAATTGGGTTAAAGTTCTTAGAGCAAAAAATGCACTATTTTTACATAAATGTTATTGGGATGATCAAAGAATATGATTTATTTCTTTCATTAAATATATTGTTTTATGAATACTTTGAGTTTTCATCAGTTGATTTTAATAATTAAATTTAAGCTATAAGAAAATTAACCTTTAAAAGTCAATTATTTAAATTTGCAATTATCTGCCAATGCTTCTCTTCAGTTTCAAATATTGACTTTTGACATTAATGAATTGAGGGTGATTAACATTTTATTAGAAGGGGACTCCACCAATTTAGGTTCATTTTACTTATATCAAGTATGTATTTTATCAAATTAATTATTTTAACTAATTAAAATCTTAAAGAATAGTATGAAAATTTCTAAACACTCATTCAGAGTCCCCAAATTTTCATATGTTTACTGCATTTGCTTTATTCACTCCCCCTTTTTTTCTGCACATATGTTTGCATATTAATTTTCTGAAATGCTTACGAGGAAATTGAATGTATGATGATCCTTCTTCCCTAAATAAGTCACTATATATTGCCTGGAAAGAAAGCATTCTTTTACAAAACCATAGTATAATCATCAAATTCCCAAAATTAACATTGATACAATACTATTCTCTCACATACAGACCTAGTCCAGATTTTACCAACTGTTCCTGTAATGTTGTTTAAGGACAAAGAAAACCCAAGATGACTGATTTCATTCAGTTGTTATGTCTCTTCAGTTTCACTTGATTAGGAACAGTTGCTGAATCTTCATATATTTCAACAAACTGATATTTTATAAGAATATTAGATATTTATTTTATAATGTGTCCCTCAATTTAGGTTTGTCTGGAGTTTTCTCAGGATTAAATTTGGGCTTCATACTTCTGGCAGGCACACCACAAAAATGATAGAGTTTTTGCAGTGCATCATTTTAGAATGCATTTGCTGTCAGTATCATGACTGCGATATTAACTTTGATTATCAAATGATCCAGACAAGATTTATCAACTAAAAATACTAAACATCTTCTGTATTTAGTATTCTGTTGTTAGATACTTTGAGACTGCAAAAATCTGGTTACTCCTGACACTTTCATCTACTCATTTTAGTATTTATTTATGACTAGAGGCCAGGTGCACAAAATTCCTGCACTTGGGGGGCAGGGGTGGCTTCAGTCTGGCCTGTGCCCTCTCGCATTCCGGGAGCCCTGGGGGGATGTCTGACTGATGGCTTAGTGGGCCTAAGCCATCAGTCAGACATCCTTAGCCTTGCCAAGGAGGTGGGAGAGGCTCCCACAACTGTCGCTGTGCTCACCAGCTATGAGCCTGGCTTCTGGCTGAGAGGTGCTACTCCTCAAAGCTCCCGGGTTGAGTGTCTGCCCCCTGGTGGTCAGTGCGCATCATAGTGACTGGTCATTCCACCATTTGGTCATTTGCATATTAGCCTTTTACTATGTAGGATACGCTGTAGATGAGCCCCCCTAGAAACATAAGAAATGCAAAAATTTCACTGTTAACTCATTCTCGAATTGCTCCCACTTAAAATCAAATTGCCCCCCTGTGGGGCGTGCGCTGCACCTTGGGAACCAGTGGGCTTGACACTTTTCCTCTCTGAGCTTCATTTCTGAATACATACGTTTATACCATGGGAATTGTAATCTCTTCTCCGCCTACCTCACTGGGTTGTCATGAGGAGGTTCTGAGCTAATAAACCTAGAAATGTTTCATCAAGTAAGTGATGTCTAAACTAGAAGGGATTGTTATTTTTTAGCTCATGGGTACCCTCGCAGGTAGCAGGTGCTGATTAGGGGAGGAGAGCATGATTATTTCCTGAGACTATAGCTATTGAAGCTTTGCAGATGGTTCCGCAGGCCTGGGAGGGGTGGGCTCTGGCCAGCAGACCTGTAGCAGTGGTCATCCCTGGAGGTGCTGGGCTGGGGGGGTGCTAGGGGGGCACTAAGGGGGTGCTAGGGGGGCAGCTAGGCCAAAGGGAAAGTAACTGTCAAACCTTCCTGCTTGGCGCCATTCTTTAAATTGTACGTGGCTGTTTCACAGCTGTACCTGCTCAGGGCAGGGCTCCAATCTCCTGGAGTGGGGTGGGGGCCGGGCCAGGGCAGAGCCAGGTGGGCTAGGAGGGCAGGTTTAGCCAAGCTCCCAGTGAGGTTCAGTGTGCTTCCTCTGTGGAGACAGTGCTGCTGCTGTCCAGGAAGGGTCTGACCCTGGAGGGCCGCTCAGGCCTGCCTCCACCCAGGTCTGGAGTTGTAGGGAGGAGAGGCGTGCCTGGCCCCAGCAGAGGGTGCCCAGCAGGGGCGCTGATGGGTGGTCCCGGCGTGCTATTATTGTGGGCGCCCCTGGCGGGAGTGGCGGGGGAAGAGATAGGGAGTCAGAGGTGCAGACTGCAGCTACCTGCGAGGCTTGGTCTTCTTCCCATCTGGGCAGCCTCCCCGACCCCCAGGGTGCAGGGGCTGGGGAAAGGTGTTCATCTGTCTGCTCTGGAATGTGGGGGCTGTGATAGGGTTTCCGTGCAGCGAGACTGGAAGAGCTCCCCATGGTCGCTTCCTCTTCCTTCTTTGCAGTCCGGGCTCCTGTCAGGCACTGTCCTCAGACCTCCAGGAACTTGGCTCAGGCTGCCTGCCCCCTTCTGCACACGCATCAATATGCAAATTGGTCATTATGCGGACACCTTCACAGACAAATTAGCATATTTCCTCTTTATATGTATAGATTCTCGCTTACAACACTGATTATTATATTGTAGTAGCATATTATATTATTTTAGTGAATTTTATTGGTTACTAAATGATAACAATCTCTCACTGATGAACATAAACTAAAAAAGTCATCATTTCATAGCTCAGTAGAAGTGGATAAGTACAAGTTCACACCCCAGTCAAAGCCATGTGCTGTTTTCATTGCCGGATAGCTGAGTCCATCACACTGGGTTTAAGCTGTGCTATTACCATCTGCTAGCCATGTGACCTCATGCAAAATACTTAACCAATTCTCAGGGTTTTGTTTGTTTGTTTGTTTTTTATTCAAGCTAAATTAAAACATGTCAGCTAGGTTTTCTCATAATGTTTAGATGAGGTATTTTATGTCGACCATTTGGAAGTCATTACTTGTGTGTCAATATGGTAGCTACAACTTTTTTCTAGGTTTTGTTTCACATTTATAGAGAAATTTTATTTTTTCATTTATCAGTCACAATACATAATCTTCCATTGTATAATCCATGAGAATTTTATTACTTTCACAGTTTATTTCCATTATAATGGAATAATATGCTTATAGAGAATAAAAAAGGAAGTGCCTTAATCGAGTTATTCCATTCAACTTTACATTTTGCTTAATAGAAGTCACACATTTTCAACTGAATCTAAAAAGCAAGAATGTACGACCAAGTCCTTAATTTTCTTAATGTGAGTTTAAAATATCTAATTTTTAAATTTCTAAATTTCCATTTTACTCTAAAAAAAATGCTATTCTCTGCCTGCTCTTTTTAACTTCCCTGAAATAGACTGCTGGTTCTGGCCATAGATGAAACCCTTGGACTCCAATTAAAAGTCAGCCACTGAATTTTGAGATTGGAGAAAAAGTCCAACATTTGCTCATGCAACTTCTATCTTTAATTGCTCCAACCTTTTCTTAACTTATGATTACATATTCAAGTCATATCCTATACTTTGTAAATGTAAATTTCCATAGTCATCATATTTTAAAATATCTTTATAATGAACAAGTTTTAAACATTTGTATAGTGTGACGAAAGTTACTACCATGTTTTGACAAGAAACTAATGAAATAATTGAACTATTCAAAGTGCAGCTGATTCATGAGAAAACCAATACATTGGAGAGGTTTCCATAGCCAATTAAATGTTCAACACAAAGCTATATGAAATTTGGACATAATATCTAATACTCAGTTTTAATATATATCATCTTCAATTCTATGCCTCACCCTATTTGTTATGAATTGAAAAACATTTGTATTTAATTGGATTTCTTATTACAAACTCTATAGGAATTACAAATCACTATTGAGTATTTTTCTTGTCAGAGAACATCAAAGGAGTTGATTATAAATATTTCCAGTCTCCAGTTCAGACAAGAGTAGGGTAACATGAACTATCTTTAAGAAAGCAATTTACCTATCTGTTTTCAAACAAGTACAAAGCCAAATTAACCCAGTAAGATGGTTATCTTTTACATTTATTTGTGAAAAAAATAGGGTGTTTTAACTAATAGTCAACACAGCTTGGAAGAATTTTTATACCAACCCAATATGCTTTCTTAAAAATTAAACACTTTGTCCTTGTTTAGGTCTCAATAAGCAAAAGAAGATAAATTTTTTTGTAACATCTGAACAATTATTTTAAAATCTTCTACCAACCTCCTCATATTGAAACATTATTTTGTTCTTTCTTTTTTTTTCTATCAGCTTTTTCCCCCTCTGGCTTCCACTTGAAGTTTCACCATATTACTAGCATTGTCCAAAATCAGATAGTGTTCCACAAATATTTTCCCTTAGAATAAATGTCTCCAACCACACACTGATAAACTATTTGGCATCGTGTTACTTCACGTACTCGGAAACCAAAACAAGCCTTATAGCCTCTCTTAGTTTTATTTATGAAAATTAGAACTGTATGGTATTGAGGAAAATTATGTTAGTCTTAGAGAATTTGTTTTTCACAAAGCAGTACTAGCACATACTTCTGCACAGTAGAATCAAAATCCACATCGA
Organism: Myotis lucifugus; assembly: GCF_000147115.1. Lineage (NCBI taxonomy): Eukaryota > Metazoa > Chordata > Mammalia > Chiroptera > Vespertilionidae > Myotis > Myotis lucifugus. The sequence goes on along the minus strand of NW_005871095.1, from coordinate 4,552,326 downwards.
TTGGTTCTTGAGTTTCACTCAAGGTGGAGTTCACATACAGGCCAGTCAAAACTCTGGTGTTAGTAGTAATCATCAATTTAGATATGGCAGGAAATTATCAAATGCTATTTTATGAAGGAAGCACAATTATAGTGTAATCCTTCCATCATGTTCAAAACTACTTTGAAATAGTTGTTGAACACAAAGTGTTTGTTGCTCTTGAATAAAATAAGTCTGCTGCTGTAGAAGGAGGCTTCACTAGCACTATTCAAAGGCAGGGAATGAGGACAAATGCAGAGCTGGAAACATACTGGAGAACATATCCACCCATGGGGAAAGTTGGTGATTTGACTAGCCACAGATCTTTCATTTATTCTTACTTTTATGCAGTATTTTGATTTTAAATATTTGGATTATCCTTGATTCACTCCCACTAAACTGGAATAGATTGGAAGAATGAACCTTCCCCAGTTAACTGTTATCCTTAGTAGCTAGCCTAGTACCTAGAAGCCAGTCAGTATTCAATACTTAGTGATTCCATGAATAAAATAAAATTTAAATGTATTTTAAATGTTTTTCTCCAAAGGCATGATTAAGTGTTCCAAATTTTTGTTGTTGTTGTTAATCCTCACCTGAGGATATTTTTGTATTGACTTTTAGAGAGAGTAGAAGGGAGGGGGAGAGACAGAGAGAGTAACATCAATGTGAGAGACATATCAATTGGTTGCCTCCTGCATGAGGGATCAAGCCTGCAACCAAGGTACATGCCTTTGACCAGAATCAAACCTAAGACCCTTTAGTTCGCAGGCCAATGCTCTATATACTGAGCCAAACTAGCTAGGGCCAAAATTTATTTTTAAATCTCTCTTTTTTTGGTAAATTATGTCATATAAGATGTGTGCATGATGTATGAATTTAACTTATTTATTTCTAAGCATCAGAGTTTTGAAAAGCTTGCTTCTAGATTTTCATAAAATCTTCAGTCAGACTTCTTTTGGCACACAACCTCAGTGTCTGCATTTGGATGTGGCCATAAAATTTCTGTACACACCCTCAAACAGCAGTGCCATCAGCTAATTGCTGCTTCAATCAGCCACCTGTACCCCAGAAGCTGAGCTGGCACAAGTGGATGCTGGCAAATAAAACAAGTCACAGAAAACAAGACACATCTCCCTAGATTTCTAAAATCATGTGGGTCTCATCAAAGCATAGCATGTGAAACAATGATAATGCAATATTGACTATGAAACCTAAATGCACTCCATTGTCTGCCAGGTAATCACATAACAAAACATAGTAAGTACGATTGTTAAATAAATGTCAAGTAACAACAAGGTAAAATTAACAAATGAAACTCATAATTTTCAAACAATTTCTTTTGAAATATTAAATGTACTAGAGGCCCAGTGCACGACATTCATGCACTGGGGGCGGGAGAGTGTCTCAGCCTGGCCTGTGCCCTCTCACAGTCCTGGACCTGGGGTATGTCCACCTTCCAGCTTAGGAACACTTCCTGAGAGGTCCTTAGTGCTGCTGTGGAGGCGAGAGAGGCTCCTGCCACTGCCTCTGAGCTTGCCAGCCATGAGCCTGGCTTCTGGCTGAGTGGCGTTCACCCCGTGGGAGTGCACTGACCACCCAGGGAGTGCATTGAGTGTCTTCCCCCAGGTGGTCAGTGTGTATCATAGTGACCAGTCGTTCTGTGATTCAGTCGATTTTCATATTACCCTTTTATTATATAAGATGTTTAATGAATGAATAAATGCCAACATGAAGAGATGTGAATAAAAAAAAGTAAATCCTATCATGTAAGTATTTAATATCTACCCAGAGTGTAGAATATAATGCCTTCTATTCCAATGTATTATTATAATACTAGAGGCCCAGTGCCCGAAATTCATGCATGGAGGGGTCCCCTCAGCCCAGCCTGCACCCTCTCCAATCCGGGACCTCTCGGGAGATGTCTGGCTGCCAGTTTAAGCCTGATCCCTGAGATCAGGGCTCTTAATCGCTCACCTGCCTGCCTGGTCGCCCTTAACTGCCCACCCCTGCAGGCCTGATCATTCCTCACTGCATCTGCATGCTGACCTGATCACCCCTAACTGCCCCCTGCCGGCCTGGTCGCCCCTAACTGTCCCCCGCTGCCGGCCAGGTTGCCCCCAACTGCCCCCTCCCTGCTGGCCTGGTTGCCCCTAACTGACACCCCTGCTAGCTTGGTCACCCCCAACTGCCCCCCTGCTGGCCTGGTTACCCCTCACAGCTCCCCCGCCGGCCTGGTCGCCCCATGCAGCCTGCTTGTTCAGTCATTTGGTCGTCCCTCACTAACCCCCCTGCCGGCCTGGTCGTAGGCAGCAATCTTGTGAGGGCATGAGGGTTAATTTGCATATTACCTCTTTATTATATAGTATTTCTCTTAATGCTTCTATACCTAACAAATCTGTTACCAGGTATGAATCACACAGACAATATTAGAATAACGGTTATCCTTCTGGCAAGAAGAAACACTTGTGTTTCATAACCACTCCTCATTCATGACTCAAAATCTTATTATTATCTGAAGGCACAACAGTTTCAATGTTCAATCATCCATGTGTAGAATTTCTCCATTTCCCTCTCATCAGCTCAAAACTCACTGTTCCAAAAGAATATTTCAGAATAAAATACCCTAAATGAGATATCTTAACTATATTTTAGGGTCTACTTATGGTTTGTAAAGGGTGATTTTGACTATGAGTAATTTTTGCCCTTTATGCAGACCTTAAACTTTAACTTTTTTAAAGATGGAAAAAAAAACAACTGTTTTTTAAAAGGCCCAAATTTTCACTGCTGAAAGTCACAAGAATCAAAAGCCAATTACTTTGAATAGTTTAATTAATTTATTTTATCTATTTCTGTTTTTTTATATTAAAAAAGTATGTACATGATAGAAAGCTTGAATGAGTACAAAAGGATGACTGGTAAAAGACAGGTTTCTCTCCCACATCTGACCTCCAAGCTACCCAATCCCCCTTTCGATGAGGTAACCACTGTTACCATTTTTTTTTCATGTGACTGTTTGATATAGTGACTATATACCCAGAACTGGGATTGCTGGATAATATGGTAGTTCTTATTTATAATTTTATTTTTCAATTAGAGTTTATGCTCAATATTATTTTACATCAGTTTCAGGTGTAGAGTATAGTGGTTAGACAATCATGTACTGTATTACTTTATAAAGTGTTCCCTCCCCATATTTCCAGTAACCACCTGCCACCACACATAGTTATTACAACATTATTGAATATACTGTATTTCCTATGCTGTGCTTTACATCCCCGTGAATTTTATAACTACCAATTTGTACTTTTTAATCCCTTAACCTTTTTCACCCACTCCCACAACTCCTCTTCCCCTCTGGCAACTATCAGTCTGTTCTCTGTATCTATGAGTCTGTTTCTGTTTAGCTTTTTCATTTATGTTTTTTTTTAGATTCCACATATATGTGAAGTCATAGGGTATTTGCCTTTCTCTGAATGACTTATTTCATTTAGCATAATACCCTCTGGGTCCTTCCATGCTATCACAAATGGTAAAATTTCATTCTTTATTATGGCTGAGTAATATTCCATTGTATATATGTACCACTGATTTTTTATCCACTATTCTATTGATGGGCACTTGGGTTGTTTCCATATCTTGGCTATTGTAATAATGCTGCAATAAACATGAGGGTTGCATATGTTCTTTCAAATTATTGTTTAGGTTTCTTCAGACATATACCCATAGGCAGTTCCATTTTTAATTTTTTAAGACCCTCCATACTGTTTTCCATAATGGCTGTATCAATTTTGAATTCCCACCAACAGTGCATGAGGGTAACCTTTCCTCTACATTCTAGACAACACATTAAAAATGTGCCAAAATATGTGTACATAGTAGTAAAATGGATGACTGATAATGTTCTTTAAATGTAATTTTTAAATATGTTTTTATTGATTTTAGAGAGAGAGGAAGGGAGAGGGAGAGATGTGAGAAAGAAACATCAATCAGCTGCCTCTTGCACTCCCCACATTGGAGATTGAGCCTGAAACCCAGGCATGTGCCCTGACTGGGAATCACACAAGCGACCCTTTAGTGCATGGGATAATGCTCAAACAACTGAGCCACACTGACCAGGACTCTTTTAATTTATTTTTGACAAGTTCTCATTAGAATTTCTAAGTAGAATTATAGCTCCCTTTCTATAGCATTTGCAGAGTAATTAACCTTATATAGTATACAGTGTATATAAATCATCCCTCATGAGTTGCATATTCTGTAGTTGCTTTGTGAACAAATGGAACTAAAAATGCCTATGTCATAGGATAGACATTTGAAGGTAAAACAGCTAACTGTTCTATATTCAAAAATTTCAATTTCTCACTTGCTTCTTTTAGTTAAGGATGCATATTGAGAGTCTGTGCAGATTAACTCTTTCTAGAATAGCATAATATGAAAAAACAAAAAAGGAGCTTCTCCAAAACTAACAAATATCAATAGAGCGTTTACTTTCTAACCATCACTCTTCCAATTGTTTTCCTTTAAATAACCTTTTTAGCCCTCAAAGCATCCCTATTAGCTGTTAATACTGCCCCTGTGTTACAAAAGAGACAAATAAGGTGCAAAGAGAAAAGACGTGCATACAGACGCAGAGCTGGTAAGTGGCAGAACATCAGGTTAGAGTCTAAGTTTAGACCAGGCAGCATGGAGGGAGGCCCAGGTTCCTAACTGCCATACTATGCTGCCTCACTGTCCAAGATAAGGAAAATAATCTGGTTCAAATGTTTTAAAAAAAAATCACAAGACTGGGAATCAATGTTTCCTTCTCGGCAGTTTATCATTCCATTATGGTTCCTTTATACTAATCTGTGCAGCCTTGCTTTACAGTTAATACCAGGCCATAGATTCTGAAAGATCAAAGCATTGCAGAAATTCTGAAGGCCCACAGCTATGTAATCCCCTCTGAGAGATGGCCATAGCCGGCCGTAAATTCAAGCAATCCTGCTGGGGGAAAATGAGACATGATAACATTGGACGTGGGGGGGAAATGCCTTCAGCTCAAAGTCTAGGCTTTCTGTATATATACAAAATACAGATTAAATCCCCTTTTGCTCTGTGCAAAAGAAGTCTTTGCTTAGACACTCAGCGTTTCCACTTAGGCAAGATGAAGAACTAAGTGAATGCAGCTGGAAGCTAAACCTTTTGTCCCAGATGGTATAGACATTTCAAATCTGATGTTCCTAGGCAATGGCAGCACATGGAATTTTACTCCAGTAGAAGGACTAATGTGTTTGTGAATGTGACTTTCACTGCTTTCATATATGAACAAAAAGCATGTCAATTTAAAGAAATATCTTTGCTCACAAAGCAGAGTACAGAAATGGGGTAATTATCTACACAATCAAGCTGAAAAAGGATGCCTTTACTCAAAGAATTATTTTGAGTCCACCTCCTTTTTCTTCTCTAATAATCTTTTCAATCGCTTTACCTATTTATTTCACTTCTCCAATGTAGAGAAAGCATTAAGAAATTATTTGCTTACTTGAGGTGTAAATGTGAGCGTGTTTAATTGTAAATGTGTTCCTTCACTGTGTTTGGGGGTGTGAGGATCAGGATGAAATCTTTGTGCTCTGGCCTTCAGCATTGTTAATCATTGGCCACACGACCACATGCCTGAAGTGACTGTCACACTGTCCCCCCATGGTGTGCTCCTGCCACAAGTGTAATTACCTCTATGATCACCGAATATGTGATTATAATCACTGTGTGTCTGTTTTTCTTTTAACTGTTTGTTTGAATTTTTATTTACTTTTATTTATTTTGTGTGTTTTTTTCAGCTTTACTGAGGTACAATTGACAAAGAAGATTGTAATATGTTTAAAATGTACATCTTGGTGATTTGATATGTGTATACATGAAAGAATGTCCATCATCTAGTTAATGCATTCATCATCTCATGTATTTCTCTCTCTCTCTCTCTCTCTCTCTCTCTCTCTCTCTCTCTCTTCCTTTTTGTGAGAGCATTTAAGTTCTACTACCTTAGCAAATTTTAATTTTACAATACAGTGTTATCAACTATAGTCCCATGTTATACACTAGATCCTCAGAGCTTAATCATCTTACAGCTGAAGTTTATACCATTTGAACAGACACTTGTCTACTTTTATGCAGAGTGACTGAGTGATGAGTGATGTTTACTTTGAATTTATATTAGTTCACACAAACACTCCATCCATGCTTTTGTTCTGGCCCTCCGGTCCAGTTTAAGTGGAAGTCTCCATGTCTCAAAAAGTTTGCCCACCCCTGCTCTAGATCCGGGTATGATATAGACAGATATAGCTGAAGTTTATACCATTTGAACAGACACTTGTCTAAACTAAGAGTGAGTTCCCAATGATGAGCCATTTGGGTACGCTGTGTCACTAGAAAGGACGAGAAGAGGAATAGAAGTTCTCAGATGTCTCATGTGGGTGGAAGTCTCCATGTCTCTTGTAGTAATTCACATGCGTCTCCTGGGGAGGGTATGATATAGCCAGAAAAGCTTCCTCAGTCCTTACTCATTTCCTTCTCTCAAACTAAGAGTGAGTTCCCAATGTTCTTTTCATCACCCACATAATTACAAGTGGCTTATTATAACAGAGAAGCCCAACAAGCCATGATTTTGAAAATACAGGCGTTTTCATCTCTCATGAGAAAGGAGTCCATCAGCTGGCAGTTTTGAGATGGTATAGCCACTCCACGAAGCATTGAAGCCTTTGCACTTTCTGTGCTGCAGTCTTGATGGTATGGCATTCATCTTCACAGGCCAGTATGGCTGCTCGACGTCAGTCATCACTTAAGCATTCCAGGCAGCAGGACGGAGTGTGGGAACCATGCCAGAGAAGCCTAGTACAATGAAAGCACAGAGGCCTTGTTGTCAATACACCAGAATGTCCAAGGCCACTCTGCATCAAGGCTGAGATACCATGCAGGTGCAAGGACACACGGTATGCTCTGCCCTTCTGTAGCCCAAATGATTGATGTCACTGTTGGCTACTAGCTTTCTTTGTCTCTGGAGTAATATACAGGTTACTAACCAGCTAGAGGAGTGTGAAGAAGTGAAGCTAGAAAGCTCAGAGATGGAGCTGGGAGAGCTCAGAGGTAGCTACTATGTGAGGCTACAGAGATCAGCCAGTGTGCTGGGCAGGGGAGACAGGAGAAACTGCTGAGCCAGAGAGCTTAGATACTGAGGCAGTGAGTCTAGGGCAGTGGTCGGTAAACTGCGGCTCAGCAAACCGCGGCTTGTGAGCCACATGCAGCTCTTTGGCCCCTTCAGTGTGGCTCTCCCACAAAATACCGACTTCTGCGCATGGGCCACGAAGATTCAATCGCACTGTACATGCGCGCCCGCACATGGTATTTTCTGGAAGAGCCACACTGAAGGGGCCAAAGAGCCGCATGTGGCTTGCGAGCCACGGTTTGCCGACCATGGGTAGCGGGTAGCGTGTGGCTGCTCAGATAATAGCTATGGGTACAGAGACTAATGCTGCTTTTATGGGAAAGATGTATCCATTCACCAGCCGGTGTCCGGCTGCCTGCCTATATGACTTTGCTATGAAGGACTGTTTTGCCTGTGTAGGACTGTTGTGTCACTGGCTTCTGCAATAAAGACTCATTCATATATACCCACAATTTCTCATGGCTTCTCCATCTAAGATCTGGTGTCCTAGGAGGTCCATCCCCAGGCGGGGGGGTCGGGGGGGCTGCTCAGACCCAATACTTGTAACTAGTGAACAGAGGATAAAGGAGTAACTTGGACTAAGTTCCCAACAGTTAGTACAATGAGCAGGGTTCAAGAAGGAACCTGCCCTGGCATAGTTGGGAAGAATTTAGAAGAATACATGGACTCAAAGCCACTCAGAGCAGCAGTGCTCATGCAGAGCTCAGGGGCTCTGCGCTGACATGGAGGAAGTGGGAGAAGGTTGAGCTCCCTTCGTTTACAGAGTTATCTGGAAATCCCCTCACGTTTCCACTTGCACCTTATTGGCCAGCATGTAGTCACATGCTAGAGATGAAACATTTAATCTTCTGAATGGGTACATTCTGCCCTGAACAAATGTGGGAGTATGTGGAGGAACAGAATAGATATTTCTGTAGGATCAGAAATATCCTCTGTCTCACCATCTTAACCATAATATATCAATTTTACTCATAACAGAATCACAAGAGCTGAAATAAAGCCATGGCCTCACATCACAGCTATTTCATTACATATTTTTAAACATATTAACAATATTATAAAACATTATTCTAATTTCTTAAATTATTCTTAACCTTCATTGGCCACCCTCCAACATCTCTTATCTATAAATGAAGAAAACAGTAATAACTGGATTTACTTTATTTGTACCATCCTTCCATCTTTCCTTCATCGTCAGCTAGAATGGCCCCTGTACTTTTGGAATTAACTGATTTGGGCTCATGCAATTCGTCCTTTTTCTGACCCTTACCCAGGTAATGTCTGAGGTGAAATTTCCAATCCAGTCTCTTTGCCATGGCAAGTCTCCTAGAAATGCCTTGAATATCCAAAGAAAAAAGAATTATTCTCAAAATAAGGAAGATCTGTTTTTAAAAATACATATTTTTTTGGAAATGGAAAGAATGCCTTACCTATTGATGGAGGTGTATTTCTTGCTACCAGGGGTGTTTCAGCAGTATCTATAAGAGCCTCAGTCAGGAGAGGCATGCATCAGCTTGGAGGAGCAGAAAACTGACCTCCTCAGCCCATTAACACCCATAGATTCTTTGTCTTTCATTTCTGTCAGCAACAGCCATGCTAGTGCTACAGTTTTGGGATGCTAGAGCAATACTTTGTAGAGTGATAGTATTACTGCAGGTAGGACAAAGGCCATGTAGCTATACCTGGACTGGAAAATTCATTTGAAATGAATTGCAGAACTTTTTACATCAGCAAACTTTTTAAGAAAAAAAAATAATATAATATTTCTGATTGTAAATGGGTACTGTCTGTGCATATACACAAAATAAATTTTGCTAATGGCCTGGGGTCATTTCAGTCAATTCCCAAGGTTTGCCACATTGTAACTCCATGTCTATTCAGTGTTCATTTTGACAAGTGACTGAATATCCATGATCTCAGTTTCCTTGAGCATGGACTGGGCCAATAACAGCTGCTGCAGAGAGATCACAAGGTCTCCATTTGTGCCTGCATCCACATATTCAAGACAGGCTCTCTTGGATAGAAAAAGGACATGTTCTCCAGATGGAAGCTGTCAGTATCTCTGAAACAATCAAAAGTACTGCATCTGCGTGATTGCACTTTATCTTCAAACTCAGTATCATCTGCTACTATCTGGTCATTATAAAAATGTGGCGGTGTCTCAAAATAGCACTCAGTATATTAATAGAACGGTGCTTTTCAAGTCAAAATAATATACTGTCATTTATTTTTTTTCCAGTACATAAACGACTTGCTTTTCAATTTTTTTTTATATTCACAGGTATTTCTTTGTATTTTCTATTAGTTAGCAGAACACTATATTGAGAGAATGTTATTTGTGTACAGAATGTTGAGGTTACTGCTTTTCCCTTTTTTAAATTAAAATGTATCCAGAATGTTTTTATTTCATACAACTCCTAAGAACATGTAATATTTCTGCTTATTGGTAAATTTTTTTCAGCTAGTATGCTTTTTTGAGAATCCATTTTCTTCTTGGTCAAATTCAAAATTTGTTAAGATCATGATCACTTTTTTCTATATGTAATACTAATTTCCAGCTATTAAAATCCTAGAGATGGTGAGGATTGCTATTGATATTTATCATTTCTTAAGTTTCTTTTGTGAAGTATGGTATTTAAAATTTTCATTATGCAAGCAGAAATTTACTTTTAAAAATATAGTCATTTATTTCCTTTGATCCACTTTTTAATAGGCCATTGATCACCTCAGTATATTGTTTTCTCATTCTATTTCCCTCAAAAGCTATCATGTCCCTTAGAACTTTCAGTATCTGCCAGGATCTCAATTCTACAGATTCCCTTATTGAGGAAAAATATAAAATCTTTCTTCCCCGTGTGATGATTTAAATTCAGCAGTGAATTTGATATTAATGTTTTTCTTTGCGCATATATATATATATATATATATATATATATATATACATCACAAGGCTAAAAAATAGAAAATAAGAGGACAATTTCTTGCAAAAATATGTTAAAATGAAAAATGTTAGTAAGTCCTTTTCAATCAATGATGAAAGGGGAGCACCTTTTCCTTGTGTAGAGGACGCCAAGGCAATTGCCTGTCTCCTATCAAGTTCGTCTCTTTAAACTGATGCTTTATAGATGACTACTGAACTGTTCCTTGAACACCACAAATCTAAATTAGCCTGAAATACAACAGAGGTTTCAGGAGTTATATCATGAGTCCGGAGGAGAATTTGAAAGTATCTCTACTTCAGGAAGCCTTATCTTAATTATTTTTCTTATCAACGTGAGCATAACATTTTCAAAGGATGCATGATAAGCCTAAAACTTAAATACCTATCAGCCTGCTGTCACTGTCCATCAAGTCCCTGCTACAAAATTCTAGACACCTGTCCCATCCCCCCAACCTCGGACAGCGAGATTTCTTTAACTAGTGCCCTATTTTTCTATAAATATCATTTACTAATTCTACCACCATAAATCTGCCATAAAATGACCAACATTGTTCATTTGCAGTGAAATACTACATAGTATTTAGGTTAGCTAAAACCATGTGTTGGGGGAAAAAAGATTAAATTCACTCTTTCGTTCATTGGTGAAACATGAAAAGTTTAAATAGTCATAACTACCAAAACAAACAAAAGAAACAAATTTTAAAAGAAAATAACAGTAAATGTAGGTTTATTAACTTCTGGGAAGGTAATGTTATGCTAATGCAATGAGTTGTGCAATTATGCAATCATGTTAGGAAAAGGAAAAATATTTAAGCAAGTTGTTTAACTGAATTGACTGGTCAGATAAATAAACTACTTATTATTTCTATATTTAGACAGACTCATTAGTATTGTTAGGAATTCCTAACATTCTGTTCAGACTGAAGAAACAGAATTAATTTTCCTCCCTTTCCTATGGTCAGTGCATTGAGAGACAGCAAAGTGAGATATTAAACTAAAAATTACTTTAATCCATGAACTTCATAATATGTGACTCAAGTGAAATGACCCTTTAGCACAGTGGTTCTCAACCTTCTGGCCCTTTAAATACAGTTCCTCATGTTGTGACCCAACCATAAAATTATTTTCATTGCTACTTCATAACTGTAATGTTGCTACTGTTATGAATCGTAATGTAAATATCTGATATGCAGGATGGTCTTAGGCAACCCCTGTGAAAGGGTCATTTGACCGCCAAAGGGGTCGCAACCCACAGGTTGAGAACCGCTGCAAGATCTAATCTCTCAAGTTAAAATAAAGGCCATGAGATTCTCATTCTGTCCCATTTTTTTTCTGTTAAATATTTGGTAAACAAGGACAGGAGAGCCCAGCCATATTCAAGAGAACTTGGCAGAGTGAATGTTAATCAACATAGTGGATATTAATGACAGCAGAATGAATCTCCCGTGACCTTTTGCTTACAAGGTTAGTCTAATCACACAAATGTAAAATTAAAAAAAGAAATGCAGAAATGCACTTCAATATTTAACTGAAGCAAAAGCACATATTTAAAAAATATCAGTAGTACCATCAGCTTGGTTTAATTTTAGTGTTATGGCCCTCTTCCTCTAAATGAGTGTTGAATTGGCATAATATGTTAAATTTGATTACTTCAAAAAACAAGAAACAAACAAACAAAAAACTATTAAGGATATAAGCCACAAACTGGGAGAAAATATTTGCAAAAGACAAATCTGAAAAAAACTGTTATCCAAAATATAAGAAGAATTCTTAAAACTCAACAATAAAAACAAATCAAGAGATTAAAATGGGTAAAAGACCTGAACAAACATGTCACCAAAGAATGTATCAAGCTGAAAAAAAGCATATGAAAAAGTGCTCCATATGTCATCAGAGAACTGAAAATTAAAGTACCAATGAGATAATACTGCATAAAACTATGAGAGTAACCAAAATCCAAAACACTGAAAACAGCAAATGCTGGCAAAGAAGTGCAGCAACAAGCACGGATATTAATTGCTGGTGAGAATGCAAAATGGTACAGGCACTTTGAAGTATAGTTTGGTGTTTTGCTGAATTATATAGTAACTAGAGGCCTGGTGCACAAATTTGTTCATGGGGACGGGGGGGGGCGGGGGGGCGGGGAACCAAGGGAGGTTGGCCAGTAGGCCCCAATCTAGTTGTGTAGATGTGCTGAGGTAGCAGTAAGCAAAGACCACAGACCCCAAAACGGCCTGAACAGCAGTTACGCTCTGAGGTGGAAATACAGCTCTACTTCACTGTCCACACTTGGGCTACTTCACTCTCCCTTAGGCAGTGTTGCTGAAAGACAGACAGGTCATCTCTCCTACCTCAGCCGCACATTTTCTCAGGAATTCACCCCCAAGCATGATAGCTAGCTGACTTCGACCAACGGCGGCACACTGCCATAGGAGCACTAGCCAATCAGCAGTTAGGAGCCTAGAAAGGCACAGGGCAAGCTAGAAGTGTCTATGTGTATGGTGCAGGGGCAGAGGTAAGATGGCGGTGGTGCTTACTTTACGTCTTTGCAGTTAGGTTGCTGCCTTGCCCCTTTTGCCCCTCTGAGCTGCTACCCTGCCTTGATCAGTGTCAGGGTTGCTCTCTTCCTACAGGCTTCCTGGACCCAGACTCTTCGGTGCCCGGAGCCTTAGCCCAGGGCAAGGACTGGTCAGGGGGCAGGGACTGTGGGAGGTTGGCTGGCTGCTGGGGGGGAGGGGCCACGGGAGGTTGGCCAGCGTGGGAGGTTGGCTGAGGGAACGCACTGACCATCAGGGGGAAGCTCCTGCATTGAATGTCTGCCCCTGGTGATCAGTGTGCATCATAGTGACTGGTCAACTGGTCATTTCAGTCATTCCTGTCATAATGGTCGCTTAGGCTTTTATATATATACTAGAGGCCCGTTGCACAAAGAGATTCGTGCAATAGGCCTTCCCTTCCCCTGGCTGCCAGCACTGGTTTTCCTCCAGCACCCGGGACCCAGGCCTTCACTCCGGCCGGAGTCTTCAGTCTTCACGGCTCCGGACAGAGCCTTCGGTCTTCGCTCAGCTGCTTCGCCCGTACATATGCAATTAACCGCCATCTTTGTTGGGTTAATTTGCAAACTCTCCTGATTGGCTGGTGAGCGTAGCGGAGGGACATTTAATTTACATGTTTGTCTATTATTAGGTAGGATATAGAGACTAGTGGCCCGGTGCATGAAACTCATGCACATTAAAATGGAATTAATTAGAGGAAATATCTTAATATTGCTATTTGCCCTTTCTCTATAATGGAAGTGTCCGGCCGGCCCAACCCCCATTGGGTGACACCAAGACCTGGCCGACCTCACCTCTGTCAAGCCCCACCAGGCGGGGAATGCAGCCTCACGTCCCGGCGCCGGAGCGGGGGTCGCAGCCTCAGGTCCCCTGGTCCTGGCCTGTGCCATGCAGCCTCACCCAGACCCACTGCACCATGAGACCCCAGACCCACCCCGCCACAGGACCCATCAATGCACCTCCTGGTGACCAGTCATTTGGTTGTTACAGATGAAAATAAAGTCATGCATTTAAGCATGCATATTCATTTTCAATGCCTGATTTGTCTATGTTCTCTAAATTGCAAAATAAATAAGATCTTCAGCCGGATAGCATCATAATGCCAAGTTCTTTATATAATGACACATACGATTCTCTCCACTCAGTATGCTCCATTTGAATGGATTAAATGTATGTGACTCATATGAAAGGCACTACTGCTTGCTCTTAATAGAGGAAGCATTAGCTCATTACCTAACACCATAAAGTGGTTTAAATGGTTTAAATGGCATATACTGACTTGAAGAACAGAAGTAAAAATAACAACAACAAAAATAAAAAACAATGTTCAGAGCTGTGGATGGCAGAATCCTCTCCCTTTCCCTTTGTTTTTTTCTGCTTTTCCCATGAACCTATTTGCGCTCTGCCTCAAAATCAACACAGAAGACAAAATCAGATGCTGTAATCTGCATTTTATAGTGCCATTTGAGTACAAAGAGGTGTTTTTCAATTTTTACCTTTTATTTTTTAATAAGTGCTGCTCAAACTTGCTCCCAATGTTCCAGGAGCCAGGCCAATATGGCTGTGTGGACACACCTTTGCTAGGTGCTGTCAGGCTTCAGGGCTGGGGCAGGGAACACGCCAGGTGTTGCTGGAAATGAATCAGCTCTCCTCTCTATATAGCAGGAGTCTTCATTATAAAATGCAAAGCAGCAGCCATTTTCCATTACCCCCATCCCCAGCACTCTTCACCCAGGGGGTAGGAAGGGGCTGGGAGGATATTTACTCTCGGTTCTTTGATTTCTCTTATTTAACTGAGCCCAGTGACAGCTGCTTCTCTGAGTGCAACGCCAGCCAGCTCAGGGCTAGCCACACCTGGAAGGCAAGCGGCAGAGCTGACCAGGGGCTTTGACCAAGCCTGAACGTGCAGGTCACAGCAACCTCGGCAGGCAGGCTGCTCCCGAAGACTCTAGGCCCCTCCCAGCTCTGCACCCAGATCTCTGCTCCCCCCCCTTTCACCCACAGGCACCACCGGCATGTTGTGCCCCCAGGCTTGGTGTGCAGACACCAGGGTTGCAGGTTCAAGATGCTCCGCCTCCTCCTGGCACTTTGATCAGTCAGTCTTCCTACTCAGTCGTAGTCTTTGGTCACTGCTGAGGTTTTCTGGACTCTCTAGGCCAGGGACAGCCAGGACCCTTGCCTCTGGCCAAGGCCGTGCCTGCAGCCTGTCTGGGGTACCCCTAGCCCAGGAAAGCATGGGGGCGTGGCCAGCCCGGGTGAGGGACTTTGGGGGTTTGGGGGGGGTTGGCTAGCCACCCCACCCTCAATTGGGATGAGAGAGGCTGATCAGGGATGGGGCCGGGGCGGGGCTGGGCAGGGCAGCCATCTTGTGATGGCATTATGGCATGAGGGTCAATTTACATATTACCTCTTTATTATATAAAATTCTTTTTTGAGAAATACCATACTGTTTCCTAGTGTCAGCACCATTTATATTCCTGTCAATAGTGCAAGGATTCCAGTTTATCTACATACTTGCTAACACTGGTATTTTCTGGGTATATTTGTTTGTTTGTTTTTTCTTTTTAACCATCCTAATTGGTATGAGTTACTTAGTATTATAAGGCAATTCTAAACATCAGATTCTTTCACAACTATACTTGTCTTTTAGAGAGATTTTCTCCTTATAAAATGCAGAAATTCCATGTTAACTTATTACTTCCAGGCATTTACTATGTAATCCACTTATACCATTACTATTTTGTAAGACTACCCAATTGGATATTGAAACATTTATAATAGCCATAATATTAATAAATTTCTATCTTTTAAAAATGATATTCACAAAAAATTCTTTAAATTATATAAGTTGGAATCAATTAAATTAAAAACAATTTTTTTTCTAAGCTCAATGTAGGCAGTTTGAATCTCATGGCAATTTTGAAAGAGAACAAGAATAAGGATTTTCATTTTATCTTTGGTGATAATTGAAGTAGATCATGTTTAATTGTTTTTAGTTTCAAGTCAGTTTAACAATTAAGGGAGGCCAAGGCCTGGGGTCCTTTGGTCATCAGGGAAATCCAGTGTTTTCCTGCCCTGAATGACTTCAGGATTAATGTGATTTCCTTAAGAATCTTCAACTCCAGATGCATATTTTATCATATGTCTACATGTGAGTGTTTCATATTTGATAGACAATTGAGATAAAATATAAATATTTATAATCTAAACTTACTCCATAAATTTTTATCTTGGAAACAGAAAAAGAAAAAATAGAAAGCAGTAAAGAAGAAAGTTATCTTTTCTGTCATGATTCCATCAGAATTTTTTTTTTTTTTTTTAGAGAGCAGTGAAGGCTGGGGTAGGGCAGGAATGGGGGGTGTATACTCTCAACAATAGAGATTAGAAAAAGAAATTCTTGTAATTCAAGGAGATTTTTGAGAATAATAGTATTGCAATCTTCAAAAGTTTTAAAGTCATAAAAGACAAGGAGAGCCTGAGGGACTGAAAGAGGTAAGACAATGTAATACAACATGTCATTTGAACTTCTAGCTTTCCAGGGGATATTTATTAGGATAATTGGTAAAACTTGAATATACAATGGGAAAAGTAGATATGCCATTGTTCATATGGAAAATACAATAATTAATAAAAATATACAAGAATAACTGTGTCTCACGTACTCACAACTGTAAACCTACTTTTGTCACACACTGTATGTCTCTAGACTAAATGGTGATAATGCATAATGTTAATTTCCTGATTTTATTGTTTGTATTTTGGTTATGTAGGAGAATGTCCTTGTTTGTAAGAATTACACACTAAAGTGTTTACATGTGATGGGACATCACATTTGCAACTTATTTCCAAATGGATCAGGTAAAAAGAGATTCTTTGTTCTAGTCTTGCAAATATATTTACACATAAAATTATTCTTAAGTTACAAATTATCTAGAAAAAATTAAGATGTGAAGATATTTTATTAGACAAAAAAGGAAGATTTGTAAAAACAGTGAAAAAGGTTTTATTTATAAAAATGTTTAACTAAAAAAGTGAAGGCTATTTGTTTTATTCCAAGGCATCCAATCCAAAGAAATACAACCTCATATCTTTATTTTAGACTTTGTATTTTATATAGTCTGGATGAGAGCTGTACAATAAAGGAAAAAGCAAGATTAAACCTACATTCAGTAGGTTTTGTTACATATTGAATGATGATAAAATGATTGACTACTTTTAGAAGTTATTTAACAGAAATCTGTATATAATATTTGTTTAATTCTTGTTCCTTGAAAACATCTTGAAAGCTTTAACATGCAAAGCTAAGGTGAACCTTGGGAGAAATATACAAAAAAGAATATGAATACATTTAAAACTGTGGTGAGCATCAGAGATATGTTATAGTCTGTCACAAATAGGAAAAAATATAGTAGTTTAAATAGGTGAATCAGATTCCAATAAGTGAGCCGTCTTCCACAGCTTGAGGATATGCAATGATAAAACCTTTCATGACAAATACACGCTTTCCTTCTTACCTACTCAAATGTTAACTCACAGTCAGGAAAATTTGCTTGATAAAGATGGTGCTTAGCCCACCAGAAATGTGTTGCATACTCAGTTTTCCAAAGCGTTTAGTTAGTGCTTTAAGTGAAGAGGAAACATTTTCTATATAAATCCCCTGAGCATTTTATAGCTCCTCCTTTTGTGTTAGAATATTTATGTCACATTTTGAATGGCTTCCAAGCTATTCAGATGTCTTAGTCTCTTATAAATTTGCTTTTCTGAACATTTGTTGCTGGGATGTTCATTATGACACATGTATACTTTAGGGTAATTTAAAACACAGCATTACTTACTGATTATTCCAATGTAGAATTAATGATCTATAATAATAAAAGCATAATATGCTAATTAGACTGGACATCCTTCTGGATGACCATCTGGATCAAGCCGCAGTGGCGGGGGCCTGAGGCCGAGGCAGCCGCCACTGTGGTGGGGGCTGAGCTCCTTGCACGAATTTCATGCATCGGGCCTCTAGTTCTACAATAATTCTTTATGTCACAAAATCCTTTTGTTTTTCACTTTAATTTTTTTTAAACTTATTTGTTTTCAGTGTGAAAAACTTGGAGAAGAAAAAAGGGAACGTGAATAGCAGATGCTTTGCGTTATTTCAAAGACCTACCTGGAATGAGAGGTCTTGGCAAAAGACCTCTTCTTCATTTTTCTCTCTTTGCACTGGCTTCTTCTGTTTCCCTTATCCACTTGGTAGATGTTAAGGCTGCCAAAAGCTTCAAACACGGTAAGGGCCCAGCTAAGGGCCCAGCCTCTGATAAAGAAAACACGTAATGCTCTTAGTGCCAATGCTAAACCCCTTGGAAATGCCTGGTCCCGTGGTCGGCAAACTGCAGCTCGCAAGCCACATGCAGCTCTTTGGCGCCTTGAGTGTGGCTCTTCCACAAAATATCACATGCGGGTGCACACGTACAGTGTGATTGAAACTTCATGGCCCATGCTCAGAAGTCGGTATTTTGTGGAAGAGCCACACTCGAGGGGCCAAAGAGCCGCATGTGGCTCACGATCCGATCCGCGGTTTGCCAAGCCGCAGTTTGCCGACCACTGGCCTAGTCTAATCTAGGCGAAGCCCTGTTTCAGTTGATTGTAGCCAAAATACAAGGCCATTCTAGGTGCTGAGAGCCACCCAGGTGACCATGTAGACTTGAAGAAGTGTCAGTTCTCAGTAAGAAGCTTGGGGAAAAGGAGTGGGCAAATAATTACTCACTATAGTTATAATGGGAAACAACGTTCATAATTATGAAAACATGTCTGATAAATTAAAACACATATTTAACCGTGTATCCAAACTTAAAATCCTTCAAGGCCAAAAGTTGTTCTGAAAGAAAATGTTTATTGAGCCACATGCTATCTAGAAAAGGACCAGGTCCTAGGGCACGCAGTCTGAGCCACCAGCACAGGGCTGGATGGAGAAGACAAACACCCCCACATCCATTGTCCTGGGGTTGACAGAGCTCTTTCGTACAATGGGTTTGGGGAAGAAAGATATAAGTTGTTTTGAAGGAATTTACATGGACTATAGATAATAGAGGCAGAAAAAGGTGAAGCGAGGACAGTTCTGGGACAGGCTAATAGTCCTGAAGAAGAAGTGTTTGCTGCTTTTGGATCTGTTGTGAGCCACCGTCTGTAATATTCATGTTAAATCAAGAGGTGGTGGTGTCTGGTGGTTGGCTATTCTCTCTAGATAAAGCTGAAATAGCCATCTGGAAGTTGATTCAAAGTTTTATTACACATTCAGGAACATGAGCAGTCTTTTGCTAATTTTGGCTTGTGACTGTTAACCGATTAAGATATTTCAGAATTTTTCTGTTGTTAGTATTAAAAGTAGAACTGTATGGAGACAGAACATCTCTCGCTCCACGTTTCTTCAAAGCCAAAGTTAATTTCAATGCTTATTCAAGTATTTATATGGTACCACCTCAAAATCTGCAAGAGACTAAAATTGGATTTGGTGACTCAGAAGTTTCTATCATAAAGTCAGCCAATTCTGTCTTTCCATTCCTCTCTATTCCAACAAAAAGCAATGTCTCAAATGAACTTTTGTGTACATGGATATATATATATTAATATTTATATATATATAATATATATATATATATATTATATAAAATTTGTGCACTCAGGGGGTTCCTCAGCCCGGCCTATGCCCTCTTGCAGTGTGGGACCCCTCGGAGGATGTCCACCCCAGAGGGGACCCTCACCCCATGGAGGTTTGGCCAGCCTGGGTGAGGGGCTGATGACTGTTTTCAGGCTGGCCACACCCCCTTTGGGTGGAGGGTCCCCACTGGGGTGCCTGGCCAGTCTGGGTGAGGGGCTGAGGGCCGTTTTCAGGCTGGCCAAGCACCCTGGCGATGTAAGCGTCCAGCCTATCCTTTCTTTCTTTCTTTTTTTTTTTATTATTCTGGGATTTATTTACCTTCTATAATTGAAACTTTGTTGCCTTTAGCAGAAGCCTGTGGAAAGCTTGGCTTCCTCCATCACCAGGGGCAACCCACTCCTGCTCGCTCCAGCTCCGTGGCCACGGCTGGCTGAAAGCAGGTATCTGGGGTTTATTTACCTTCTATAATTGAAACTTTGTTGCTTTCAGTGGAGCTCAGAGCCGGGCTGCAGCAGGCGGAGAAGCTTGGCTTCCTCCATCACTGGAGCAAGCAAGCCTCCTGCTCGCTCCAGCTCCATGGCTGCCGGCCGCCATCTTGGTTGGGTTGATTTGCATATAGTCGCTCTGATTGGCTGCTGGGTGTGGCTTAAAGCATAGCAAAAGTATGGTCAATTTGCATGTTTGTCTTTTATTAGTATAGGATATATATTTTATAAACATTCCACTATCTTATCTAACAAAGAGGGAATATGCAAATTGACCATCACACCATAACGGTCAAGATGGCTGTGCCCACAGTGGAGGCAAGGATTCCGTAACACAAGATGGCTGTGTCCACAGCAGAGGCCAAGTTTCCACACAAGCCTTAATGAGCAATCAGCAGGGACTTGAGGCTGCATGGCACTGAGCCGGGGCAGGGGACCTGAGGCTGCTCCCCCGCCTGGCAGGGCTTGACAGGGACCTCAAGGCATTCTCCCCATCCTGGCCAAGGTGGGGGGACCTCAGGCCATGCCCCCTGCCCCAGTGCCTGGCTGGGGGACTTGAGGCTGAAGCCCCCACCCAGCAGGGCTTGACAGGGTCCTCAAGGCTTGCCCCCTGCCCTGGCCTGGGCTGGGGGACATCAGGCCACGCACCCCTCCCCAGGCCAGGGGACCTGAGGCCATGCCCCCTGAGGCCATGCCTGGCGGGGCTTGACGGGGGTGGAGCCGGCTGGGTCTGTATCTAGCTCAATGGGGGCGGGGCCGGCTGGGTCTGAATCTTGTGCGATTTCGAGGCACACGTGGGTGGGTGGGGACTTGACTCTGGTTCCTATGGCGCACCCCAGACTCTGACAGGAGAAAGATTTTCATATACATTTTACTAATTTTCTTTCATCTCTGACACTTCTAATATAGACAAAGGGCAAATAGCAATATTAAAATATTTCCTCTAATTAATTCCCTTTTAATGTGCAAGAATTCCGTGTACCAGGTCACTAGTATGTATATAATGAGATAAGGAAGAAAGATAGCCATATGTGGGAAACTTGGGAAATAATAAATGTGAGACTGGTCTGGATTTGAAAATCAGGGCTAGAGATCTGAGTTTCCTAAAATCTCAGCATGTACCCTCATAACTGTCTCTGGAATTCATTGCAGAGTTCAACTGCCCATCCCCACCACCAATGAAATAAGTTTGGCATTATGTCTTAGAGAGCTTTGTGCAAGGATGACTTGCTCAATTGTGAGCAATGCTTTTGATGTGCACATCATGCTTTCAACACGAAAATACATTCAAAGTATTTATAAAAACAACTCCCCTCCAGTGTAGTAGAAAGTGGGTTCTTTCTAGTCTATTGGCATAGAACATAATGGGTCTAATCCAACAGTACCTGAGCAGGGTGTAACGTCTGTACTAATATAGCTATGATGTTGCTGTCAATGGTGTTTCTGAGCAGAAAGGTTAAATGCATTTCCTAGGCATGCATGCCATCAGAGGTCGATACAGTTTCAGCATGAGCAGCTGTTAACTTTGTCCTCTTGAGCTTGGAAATTCTTCTGAATCTGCTGCTAATTTCTTTTCGTTTTTATACTCAGTGAAATAGGGAGGCAGGGTAAGTGAATCCAGGCAGGGTAAGTGAATCCAAATAAATCAGAAAAGAGAACTGCTCTTTAAAATAATGCTATTTTTTTTGTTAAAGTCAATACTTTACATATATTCTCATAAACATATTTTAATTTTTTATTTTAAAATTGGAGCACTTCATTATATTAGAATTTAAGAAAATATATATATTTACTTTAACTCAGAATAAAGAAGCAATATTGGATTTCTGGAAGTGTCAAATTGTTTTGATTTCTGGAAGTGTCAAATTGTTTTCAGGCTTGACTAAAAATATGTTAAATGAGAGAAAATGCAAGAAAAGTGACATAATATAGTCTAGTCCCTTTAGATATTGAAATAGATTTATAAATCCAAAAATTCTTAAGATCACAGAATCACGTATCCAAGCTATTTTCAACCATTATGCCACAAGAAATTTTGAAACATACAATATCTGACTGTTTAGTCAGGGGTGACCTCATTTCCCTTAGATTTAAAAAAAAAATTACAACAGCAAACACAACAATAGCCATCTTGTGTGAACGAATCAAAATTATACCTACCATTTTTTGTCAGGTCAGCAAAAAAATATAATGTATTTTTTGGTGTGCCACAGAATTTCAGTAATTAGTTTATGCGTATCATGAAATGAAAAGGGTTGAAAATAACTTACCTCTCCTGATCCCTTTAACCTTAAGCCTTAATTTTGAGCTTTCTCTTCAAAGAAAGAGTTTCTTTTGGAAGATTGTCCATGGAAGGTATTTCCTGGCAAAACATGGCTTCCCAATGGGGCAAGGAATGGGTGGGGATACTTTCCCTCTGGCTTCTTGTTTGAGACATCCTATAATAAAAAGCAGATTAACAAGAGAAAAACAAACACAAGTTTAATCTATACTAATAAAAGGATAATATGCTAATTAGACTGGACATCTTCCAGACAACCTTCTGGACGTCCTTCGGGACAAAGCCACAGTGGTGGGGCCGAGGCAGGGGCAGAGGCAGTTAGGGGGATCAGGCCAGCAGGGGAGAGCAGTTAGGGTGATCAGGCAGGTAGGTGGAGGTGGTTAGGGGCAATCAGGCAGGCAGGCAGAGTAGTTAGGGGTGATCAGGCAGGTAGGCAGGTGAGTGGTTAGGAACCAGTGGTCACGGATTGTGAGAGGGATGTCCCGGATTTGAGAGGGTGCAGGCCAGGTTGAGGGACACCCCCCTCCTGTGCATGAATTTCATGCACCAGGCCTCTAGTAATATATAAACCTCTTGTATACATGGGAGAGACCTAGGAACCCTGAGCCACTTTCCCCAAATGGCCCAAGCCACCACCTTTAAATACCATCTTCAGCTGAAGACAAAAGGCGTTGAGGGGAGTCAGTTACAGGAAATTATCAGGAAAAGCACAATAAAGAAGGGTAAGATTATGATGCAGATTTAAGTCTATGCCTTCTGCACTGATGAGTTTCTAGAAATAAGGTCATCCTCCTCTTACTGGTACAGGGAGGGAGTCAACCCTACCTGGGGGAGGAGAAATGGTCCCTCTTTCTTCTCTTAGTTCTTCTGGCTGGCCTAAGAATTAAATTTACATGATACAGATTAACAGGAGAAAATAACCAGATTTAATTACGTATATACATGTGGGGGTTGGGGCTCCACAAGAATATGGGGCCAGAAGGCCAAATCAGGCAGTTGAGGCTTATACACCATGCTGTCTTCAGCTAAAGAGAATGTGGTTTGGGCTTCAAAGGGGAAGGGAGGCAAATGTTTGATAAACAAATATTTGCTGGGCCACCTTTAAGTGGGACAAGAGAGGACTTTGATCACACAGGCCTTGATATGTTTCTCCCTATCATGCTTAGTTCACATAAACTATAGTTATCTAAGATGATGACTCCCTTCCTGGAACAGGTCCTCTATCTAAATTCTTTTAGGCAGTTATAGGGAGGTCAAAGCTTCTTCCTAAGTCTTTGTTTCTTAAAACAACCTGCTTAAAACAATCAATATCCAAAAAAACTCTGCACCCCTTCACTTATAGACAGAGATTTCCCTTACAAATGTAATATACA
Source organism: Myotis lucifugus (assembly GCF_000147115.1). NCBI lineage: Eukaryota > Metazoa > Chordata > Mammalia > Chiroptera > Vespertilionidae > Myotis > Myotis lucifugus. The sequence goes on along the minus strand of NW_005871095.1, from coordinate 4,528,826 downwards.
AAGGGGAACTTCTTTCATCTCTGCTGTTTCTTAGAATTTATTAGCCTAAAACAATCCTATGCCAAAGAAATGTGTTTTGGGATGAAAATTCTGTTTCCTACATGAAATATCAGCAAAGCATACCTTTCATTAGATAGCTTGTGCTATTTTTATTCCAAGAGAAACTTATTTTTTCTTATGATAGCCAAAATGAAGATAAAATGATAGTGTGCTCCAATATCCATAAACTTTCTGAGAGTAAGGGGACTGTGGTTAAATTTTAATTTCTATGATTATGTTTTTGTAGTCCCATTTGTTCTATTTTTACATACCCCTAATTTTGTTTACTTCAAGTATATTTTGAAAGCCTCAAATGAGAACAATTTTAAAAAATAGTTGCCAGTCAAATTAGTTGATATCGTGAGTACATCAAGACTTTTAAGGCATTTTCAAATAGCTGAAGATTCCAGATTAATAAGTAAAATCCTATATAATAAAAGCCTAATATTCTAAGTGTCCAGTCATCCATTCAACCAATCAAAGCATAATATGCTAATGATATGCTAAGGCCACTCAACCACTCGCTGTGAAGTGCACTGACCACCAGGGGGCAGGTGCTCTGACTGGTAGGTTAGCTTGCTGCTGGGGTCCGGCCAATCAGGACTGAGTGAGACAGGCTAGACATGCCCTGAAACCCTCCCGTGGTCACTCCCTGGCTGGCCAACCTCCCGTGTCTCTCCCCAGCCCCAGTTGTGCACTGGTGGAGTCCCTCAGCCTAGCCTGTGCCCTCTTGCAATCTGGGACCCCTTGAGGGATGTTGGAGAGCCAGTTTCAGCCCAACCCCACTCAATGCAAGAGCTTTCCCCTCATGGTCAGTGCGCTCCCACGGCGGGAGTGCCCCTCAGCCAGAAGCCGGGCTCACAGCTGGCGAGCACAGCGGCGGAGGTGGGAGCCTCTTCCACCTGCGAGGCAGTAGGACATCCCCTGAGGGCTCCTGGACTGTGAGAGGGCACAGGCTGGGGTGAGGGACCCCACCAGGCCTCTAATAATAAGAAATATATAAAAAAATGTGAATTGGAGCATGAGCTCTGATATGCTCCAGGGGTGTAAAGATTTACCCTGCAGCTTTGTCTGCAGAGGCAGAATAGGATGATTATTTAGACAGAAGGGTGGTTCAGAGTGTCCTCTAAGCTTGGGGAGGTGAGTTCACCTTGCAGTATAGTAGTGAGCCCTGGAGCTCAGCTTCTGAAGTCGGACAGCCTGATCAAATTCCAGCTCCAAACTACCCGGAAAACTAGCAAGTTGCATGTCCTATTCTATCTTAGTTTCCTCATCTATAAAGTTGAGATAATAATAATATTGATCTCTCAGTGTCATTTCCAGATTATACTTAGAAATGGCAGTGTTATACCCATATACGTGTAATGCATGTTAAATAATCATGCAATTATTCTGAAAGTTCCATTCTCATCTCCTAAGCTGGTTCATGTGAAGCTCCTTAGAGATGGGGCAAAAGCCACACTGTCAGGCCAACCCCCACACCTCCACCCCAGCCTCCAAGGTCAAAATAGGATGCTGGTTCCTATAAAAATGACCACAAATTGTCAAAGCACATCCGGAAAAACATCAAGAGCCAGTTTCCACCAAGTGAATTCAGAGAGCTTCCCACATTCTTCTTTCAAATTGTTGACTTAGTCAGGAAATAATTAAAGAAAGATAAATGCATGGCTCACTCTTCCAATCTCAAAGTAAAACCAAGCTCTGATAACAAGTTAATACATGGTTGTTTTTGAAAAAAAGACACATCCTGGTAGGTAGATTTTGCTAGAATAACTAAAGTCAATAGGCTAAATTTTCTTAGTCTTTGTAGAGATTTATTTTTCAGAAATCTCCATCTTTCTATAACCTCTCCAAGTTTCCCTTAAACGAAAGGACTTGGGGTCCTTAGATGGGAGATTATTTTTTCCTGAACCCAGGACACAATAGATAATCTGAAGGTAAGTCAGACCAAATACAACTTTGTGAAGGCATCTGCAAAGTAGGTTTTCTCACCATGGCTTCATGGGAAAGAACACCTTGAGGGGAGGGGTAGACTAGGAAGGGGTGTAAAGATTTGCCTTTAGCTCATTTCTTGGTGATACTCAGCCTTGACCTTGACAAATAGGCATTCTGGGTCTATGCCACAGATTTACATTCTGTAGGCACCTATGGCTGGCTGTTGGCCATCTTGAATTCAGTTCCCTCTGAATGAGAGGAATGCGTGTTGCCAGTCTCAGAGGTGAACCAAATTTCATCTTCTGATCAAGATATTTTAGTTTACTGAAACCTTGCTTATTTTCATTGCTACTTCATAACTGTAATGTTGCTACTGTTATGAATCGTAATGTAAATATCTGATATGCAGGATGGTCTTAGGCAACCCCTGTGAAAGGGTTGTTCGACCACCAAAGGGGTCTCGACCCACAGGTTGAGAACCGCTGTTTTAGAGAGAAAACAGCTCAGCCAAATCCTCATTTCAGCTCCAGCACATACATACTGGTGTCTCCCTCGTAAAATAAGCAAATTCTTATCAGTCAGCATCTGTTTCCCCCTTTTTTTCTGAGAGCCTGTTTACCAGATTTTTCATTGAGAGACTTCCCCATGGGATATAATTGACTTCATTTTTGCTCATTCATAAGATTTTTTTTACATCTTCCAGCTGCAACTATTTTAAGCAAATTTCTGAGGACTTATAATTGAATGTGACTCATTTGAGTGAAGTGGAACTACAGTGCAAAGCTGTGGCAGTCAGAGCTCTTTTGAAATACAGTAAATTTACATAATATATATTTTTTGGTATATGATTTATTGGTGAAGAGGCTCGTCAATGTCTTCTCTGTGTCTGTTTGAAAATGAAGTGGATTGTTTTTAAATATGCAAATGTACAGAAAAGATTATTTCTACCCCCCTCCCTCTCCAGAACTTGCCAGTGCTAGGAAAATAATCTAGACAAAGTAGACTCATCACTTTCATACAACACGAATCAAATCGCTATTGCCAGGCGTTTCCATAGCAACTGCCTTCCTAAGCAAACTTCTCTACAAAATATACAGCTGTTATTTTATCTTGTTGCTAAGTTCCCTTGACAAAACCACACTATAATAACCACTCACATATATGTGGTTAAAGGGCATAAAGCTCCCATGGGCCTCACATGACTTATCTTTTAAATGATAACTGAGAAATTCAACCCTCCATCGTCAGCACCCATATGGATTTTTCATCTCCTTTGCTTTGCAACTCTGCCATATTAGGGGAAATGCATGCAGGTCTTTAATCTATATTAATATTATGGTGTGTGTAGAATTTTTTTTTTGTTTTCATTAACAGTCAACAATTATGTTAAATGACCCAAACTTCCATTAGATGCTAAAGGAATATTTATAATATTATATATATCCACAATAGCTATGTTCTCTATCATTATTTATTCTAATTATTTTAGCCTAATCATGACTGGACTACTCTCTGAGTACCAAGTATTCCTGTAGTTGAAAGGTAGGTTCTGCCTATCTACACTAATAAAAGAGAAACATGCAAATTAGTGTCACTCCACTATGCCCACCAGCCAATCAGGATGAGTATGCAAATTAACCCAACAAAGATGGCAGTTAATTTGCATATGCAGGCACAGAGTGAAGACTGAAGGCTCTGGCCCCAGTGAAGACTAAAGACTGAAGATGACTGAAGACTGAAGAGGCTTGGCTTCTCCCCTACAGCCAGAGCAAAGGCCTGGGTCCCGGGTGCCGGAGGAAAACCCGTGCTGGCAGCCAGGGGAAGGAAGGCCTATTGCACAAATCTCTTCATGCAATGGGCCTCTAGTCCTATATAATAAAAGCCTAATATGCTAAGTGTCTGGTCATCCGTTCAACCAATCAAAGTGTAATATGCTAATGATATTCTAAGGCCACTCAACCACTCACTATGACATGCACTGACCACCAGGGGGCAGATGATCCAATTGGTAGGTTAGCTTGCTGCTGGGGTCCAGCTGATCAGGACTGAGCGAGACAGGCCGGACATGCCCTGGAGCCCTCCTGTGGTCCCTCCCTGGCTGGACAATCTCCCATGCCCCTCCCTGGCCCTAATCATGCACCAGTGGGGTCCCTCAGCCTGGCCTGTGCCCTCTTGCAATCCGGGACCTCTTGGGGGATGTCTGAGAGCCAGTTTCAGCCCAATCCCACTCAACTTAGGAGCTGCCCTCTGGTGGTCAGTGTGCTCCCACAGGGGGAGTGCCACTCAGCCAGAAGCCAGGCTCACGGCTGGCGAGTGCAGCAGCGGTGGTGGGAGCCTCTCCTGCCTCTGTGGCAGTGCTAAGGATGTCTGACTGATGGCTTAGGCCCGCTCCCCATGGAGAGTGGGCCTAAGCCATCAGTCAGACATCCCCTGAGGGCTCCCAGACTGAGAAAGGGTGCAGGCCAGGCTGAGGGCCCTCCCACCCCCCAGTGCATGAATTTTGTGTACTGGGCCTCTAGTCTCTAGATAAAAATCAGTAAGAAAATTGAACTCATTTTATCAAACTGCCAGGAGCTGGGAGAGGATACTTTATTAGTATATGTCCAACTGTAACATATTTTAGCACCAATGCAAGCTGTAAATCAGCCAGAAGAAAAATAGGTCCAAACCCTCAAGAAAAGTTAGATTCTGAGAAATATTCACAATGAGTATCCAGTCCCAACCAGTGAGGAAACTCAGGACAGAAGAGAGAGGTAAGTTGCATATGTAGGAGGAGGACAGAATCAATGGAAATAACATCCCCTCAAAACAGTAAAGTTTGTTTCAGTTTCACTATTACACCACTACATTTCTCCATTACTTTATTTTACAATAATAATTTTTGTTCAGTTTACTTTCATTGTATTTGACAAGAAAACAGATTGTCAATGCCCTTATGATTATGATGTACCTTTCAGAAGATTCATTTTTAGAAATGTAATGTTTTATTTGCAAATAAGATTCAAAAATAGCTTATTCCTGCTGTTTTTCATAGAAGTAAAATACAAGGGAAGTCTTGGTTGTAATTAATTATCCACATCAAGAGTAGGAATTGCACCAGCCAAGCCACTTCCACTCCCAAAATAGACCGGGAGAGTGGTGTTTTCCCTCAATAGGCAGTAGAAGGATCCACAAGACATCTTCATTTATAAATTAAAAAGGATCTTATTATGGTTTGCAGGGGGTGGGGGTTGGGGGGAATAGCTGTGTCATAGTCTCACATGGATTAAGATGACATCATAGTTAATATGGAGGACAAACCTACCTTCAAATTCACAATGGCCAAGACAGAGCAGGGACTCTGTCTTATTTGCCACCAGATTCCTCCTCCTGGACCAGTGCCTTAGCCTCAGTAGATACTCAGCAAATGTTCATTCATTACCAAAGAATATGATAGCCCATCCCTAGCTCAGATCAAGTGTGGTATAGAAGAAAATATTCATCTTTTCTTTATAAAATACCCTTTCTTGGTGAGCAAAGTTACTAAAACACCTATCAAGTTCTACAGGGAAAATGCTAAAGAAATATTTTGGAATTATCTATTTATCTTTATTAATTCTAGAATGTAACCATTTTCTGATTGGAGAAATTAAGAATTTCTATAATTATGATAGAGTTATAATATGAGTATAAGTCTAATTTCCCAGTTTTATTATTATCAACACAATCTCAAATTTATTATCAATTTAATTTATAATTTTACCATTTATTTTGCAAATAACTACTTCATACAATTTCTAAAAGCATAAATTGCCTCACAGTTTTCTCAGGTGTTTGCATGTCATTCATTATTGTCAATAACAATGCATTTTGTCATTCAGTCATTCATATATTCATTCTATATTCAGTAGGAACTATGAGAAATACAAGTGAACAATGCATGATTCTTGCCTAAAATTATAACTTAGTTGAGGAAGTAGCCGCATATCAGAAAATATAATGTAGAGAAGAAAATATTTTGTGAAGTGATAAGCCCAGTGCTGAAAAAATGCCAGAGGAGAGATTTTGAAAACATTCATGGAAGATGACACCTCAACTGGGGTATAATGGTTAAATCAAATTTCAGTAGACAGAAACAGAAGATGGTATTTTTAAAAATATGTTTTCATTGATTTTGAGAGAGGAAGGGAGAGGGATAGACAGATAGAAACATCAATGAGAGAGAAACATCATCAATCAGCTGCCTCCTACATGCCCCCTACTGGGGATTGAGTCCACAATTGGGCACATGCCCTGACCAAGAATCACACCATCTTGGTTCATGGCTTGATCCTCAGTCACTGAGCCACATCGTCAGGGCAGAAGATGGCATTTTTAAGGATGAAGAAATGGGGTTAGCAAAAGCAAGGTGGTACTAAATGATGGGTATTTTTAGGAAAAAGGGTGGAGTCCAGTGTGGCAGAATTATTGAACACTCTATGCTATGGTGGAAGACAAAGAAAAAATGAAAGGTTGGTTCCAAATTATAGAGTGATAAACACCAAAAACATAATGTGTCTTTAGTGTATATGAAATGAGGATCCATTGAAGATTTTTGAGGCATAGAATTGCCTTACATTCAAGAACATAAATACAATATGAAGGGTGAATGAGAGAAGCTGAATTGGAGACCCAGGCTGTGGAACTCACTAAAGTAAAAGCTAATAAGTGATTAACTACAGGGGTGGCACTAGAACTAGTAAGGCATTCAGATTTGTATGAAGTATCAGGAGAAATCCCTTGGTTTTGAAATCCACAAAGATTTGTTCTTCGTGTTTTATGTACCTGGAAGAGAGAATGAGAGAGTCATAAATGTAAAATATCCCTAATTTTTCTATTTCTGATTCATCTTTCATGGAGGTACTGTACGTTCATGTGAAAGCATAACTACTGAAATCAAATGAAATACTGAACTATGGTCCACCTAACAACCTTTCAGATACCACAGGGGATATGCATACAGCACTTTTGGAAACACAGTTTTAGATTATTTCCTTGGATTACAATTTACATTTTATACTTAGTGGCTTATTAAGTATAAAATGTAAATTGTGCTTATTTGCTGTTTCCCAAAATAAATTATTTATTGCCAAAGGAAGATAAATGATCAGATTGGGAATGATCATTTGGAATCTTGATGCCACAGTTTAAGTTTTACAAATGATATTAATGAGTTAAGAATTAGAAACATATGGAGATATTAATGAGAGAGTTGGATATTAGGGGGTGGATACATGGAATGAATATCACTAAGAAATCGATCATCAGTCTTAATAATATTATACATTACCTAACATAATGTCTTGAAAACAGATAATCATTCAATGCTTTGACTGCTAATAGCATCAAGAAAAGCATTAGATAGTGGAGATCTTCCAATATCTTGTGGTTCCCTAAGTTTGTTTTAAGCATTGATGTTTTATTGATTTATGTAAAATATCTTTGTTCAATGCCACAGAACTCAAGATATAGACATTTACAACCTCAGAATAATACCCTAGAGAGAAATTTTCAAAGAATTAATAATCAAGATGTTTGACAGTCAGCCAGCTGTGATCATTTTTAGACGGTAAGATCATGAACTGTTTTCTATCTTAAGACCTATAATAAAAATATTTTCAAAATTATAATAGGAAATAATTCTGTTTACTCCATATCATGTCATGAGAAAATTTATATTTGAAAAATATTTCACATCCTTTTTGTATTTTAAAGTACATCTAAATAGTCATATAAGGCATTGGAAATGAACAATGCAATAAAAAATATAATAAATCCTATTATTCATGTTGTTAATTTTTTCCTGAGGGGAATTTATGCCGTTAATTAATTAGTTGAAGAGTAAATTATGTTACAGATATATTCATATAAGTTTTAAATACTCTATAATGTTGTGAATACAGGCAATCATTTAGATGCAGTTATTGTGAACACAGAGAGAAAAGATTCTCAAGGCAATATAGAAAATGAGAAAGTGAGTTGGACATTTAGAATAAATTGAGCAATTTAAAGACAATCTAGGTTCTCAAATAGATAAATTTATGATTATGTGTATATATATATATATATATATATATATAGAGAGAGAGAGAGAGAGAGAGAGAGAGAGAGAGAGAGAGAGAGAGAGAAAAGCATAAAGGAAAATAATCAAACCCTTGGCAACTTACCTTTTAAGTACACAGCCCAGAACATTGAGACTTTTATTGGCCACTACGTTTCCAATTCATACTCTTCATTGTTTAGTAGTAGAGAAAGCCATGCCTGGATCCCTCAGAAGTCACTCCCACTTATGTGAAGCTAGTCTGGCCTCACCCTCCTGCTATATATCAGGTTAAATTCAGCCTGCTGATCTTGAGAGGTGGGAACACCTTCAATATGAGTTAAAATGACTCCAAGACAGACTGTTTAAGTGTGGTTTCATCTCCATTGTATTTTCCTAAACCTGCCTGAGTTCCATCAAATTCCTCCTGTTCTTCTTTGTATGTAATTCCCAACACATATATTAACAATAGATTGACAATATATTCAGGTTTGGCAATGTGGAGGCATAGAAAGTATTATAATTATAAAGTGAAAAATAAGCAATAAATACTTTTAGCAAGCGATTCCTCCATGGGCAGTAGTAGACAGGTAAAAGGTCCAAAACAATCTTTGTATAATAATTAGTTTAATTGATTAAATAAATATACTTGGTAAAATAAATGCCAAAAAAAGGAGTGCATAAGCAAGCAGAAATGTAGCTGCCCAGAAATCATCCTACAGTCTTTGTATCCCTCACCCTGCACATCCAAATACTTGCTAAGCTGTGTATCCTCTTCCCATGCTTTGTCCCTGCTCAGTTCAGAACCTCACTCTTCCTCCTCTGCCTCCTGTCTTGGTACCATTCTATCAACATTCTAATTAGAAAATGAATATGCATATGCAATACATCAAATCAATTAAAAGAGTTGTTCAAATGAGCAGACAGCACAAACATACTTTTCGAATGTGCACAGAATATAAAGAGCACAGATGTAAGGGACAGACAACGGGTCAGACAAGACTTCCTGAAGGAAGCAACTAATGTCTACCATCGGTGATTATGACGTTACAATTATATGGGTTCAGGTGTAGTTCTATTATTTTATGATAACCATTATTTGTACTTGATTTATTATTTACTAGAGGCCCGATGCATGAGATCTGTGCAAGGGGTTCGGCCCTCGCGGCCCTTAGCAACTTCAGCTGGCCCTCGCAGCCCTGGCTTCATCTAGAAGGTCGTCTGGACAGATGTTCTGCTGTTCGGTCTAATTTTCATATTAGTTCTTTATTATATAGGATTTTAAGCATCTTTATAGATTCACTTCAAATTATGGTATAGATTTAGATTTAGAAATGTTTTTACTGTTCTAAATAATTATAATTTAGTACATAGAAATAATTGTTTTTGAGAAAAACTGTATCTGAACAAAATATATGAATATTTGTTTTAGTATAACAAGACTCAATTGGATTTTTTTAGTCTTTTTCTTCTCTTATTACTTTTATTGAACATCAGTGGAGAGTGTTTTTAAGCAATCTAAAATAAATAAATAAGTTTTTTGGATTACTTTAGAAAAAAAAAGCCAAGATTACATGAAAGATGAAAAACTAGTAGATCAAAGCATTAGATGGCCAAGAATACATAAACAAAAGAAAACAAAGGAAATTGGTAAAATAATCAGCAGGATTATACAAAAAAAAATAAGAAAAAAGACTAAAATACTAGAAAAACTCAGCCATTTGAGATATTTGATATAAGTAAATCATTTGAAATAAAAGCAAATTGTATGACGATGAAACATAGCAAACAGAAAACATTGTTAATGCAATAGTGACAAATTCCTGTTCTCCCTTGCAAGACAAGTTATAAAACATTTAGAAAATATGTGTAATAGTAAAAGAATGGAAATAGAACATAATTTGCTTGGTTTATTTTTAACAAATGTTTAAATGTTATGTGACAATTTTTCTATTAATTGTTTTCTAGAATATTTAGTATTCATGATCAGTGATAAATCAGTTTATTCAAACCATTGTTGGTTTTAAGTGTTTAATAATTTATTTTCCCAAAAATATCTAAGTGTCTTTTAATGTTCTTATTTATGAGTTGTGAATGACTCAATTTAACATCCATGATTACATATATTGTTAACAATTTCATTAATTGATAAATCTCTAAGGACAAAAAAATAGGGCACAAATCGTGTGCTTAATTAATGTATTTTTATTGAGGAAATTTCATTTTATTGCCATACTCATTTAATCTTTAACATTAAGAGTAGTAAACACAACTACTAGGAAAAAAAATCATACTTCTTTTTTTATATTTTTAAGCAATATCTTTTTATTGATTTCTGAGAGAAAGAGGGAAGGAGAGAGAGATAGAAAGATCAATGATGAGAGAGAATCATTGATAGCTGCCTCCTGCACGCCCTTACCGGGGATTGAGCCTGCAACCTGGCCATGTACCCTGACTGAGAATGGAACCATGATCTTCTGGTTCATAGGTTAATGCTCAACCATTGAGCCACCCTGTCTGGGCTTTACTTCTTTATTTAAAAGAAATAAAATGATTAGATAATGAGTTTTATTTCTGTAGTTTTATTGCCTTTCATTAGTAGCTTTAATGACATGTCATTGTATCTTTAAGTAATTGGTTAGTACCAATTGCTTCAAAAATCTAGTCCTCACAGAGGCATGTTGAACTGTATAGTAGTTTCACTGCTGCCCTAGGTGCCCACACTGGTAATATGTGTCATCAGGCTGTGCTTCTGTTAATTGTTGCAGCACATACTCTGTTCTGTGAGAGTGCAGTTGGTTATCCTCTGCTTATTTATTTATGTGCATTTTTGTTCAGCCAAATCTAGACAGGCTTAGTTTTTGCTTTGGATGCCTGTAACAGGTATACAACCAAATATGGTCAAATACACAGTGGGTTTAATGTAAGAATGCACAGAGTCCAAAGACTTCAATCTTACACAGGCATCTCTTAACAAAGACAAATACAACTTCTAAGCTACATTCCAATTTCCAGTTCTTGAAAAAACATCTCACGGATCCTGTGACTTAGTTCCTCTTTCTACCAGTGGTCATAGAATCCTGGCCAGCTGCTTATGGGCTGCTCTTGAGTCGATGCCCATTCTGACTCCAGTCAACTGTCCCCAAGGTAGATTTGCTCCTGTTGCATAACACATGGCTGTAAAACAATAGGCATTGCACAGCATCTGCCTTACAGACAAATGTGAGAATAGCATTGGACTGCCATGTGTGTTGGATACTAGAGGTGGTATTGCTGATACTACTGGATGAGACATACTCAATGATTCAGCTATTCCACAAATATTTGCTGATTTCTACTCTGAGCAGGCGTTGGTTAGGCATTAGGGATGCATACCTGATTAAGAGCACGCAAGCCACCCACTTCCATAAGTCCTACAGTGCTGAGGAGGGGCAGGTATGCTCTGGCTAGATAATTCAGTTGGTTGGAGCGTTGTCCCATACACCAAAAGGTTGCCCATTAATTCTGGGTTAGGGTACATACCAAGGTTTCAGGTTCAATCCCTGTTGGGTTGTATACAAGGAACAAACAATTGATGTTTCTTCTCTCTCTCTCTCTCTCTCTCTCTCTCTCTCTCTCTCTCTCTCTCTTCCTCTCTCCCTAAAAAAAAAAAAAATTCAATAAACATATCCTCGGGTGAGGAAAAAAAACAGCAGGCAAGCCACCTCTTCCAAAGTCCTACAGTGCTGAGTAGGGGCAGATATTAATCAACTAACATATGAACAAGATAATTACAGGTGGTGATAAGTTGTATAAGGAAGTAAACATGACATTATAAAACAGGGGTCAGCAAATAATATTTTGAAGAGTCAGATAGAAAATATTTTAGCCCATTTCAAGACATACTGTCACTGTTGCCATGCAGGGCAAAAGCAGCCATAGTCAATGCCAAAAAAAAAAATGAATTCCAATAACATTGTATTTATGAAAGCAGGCAATGAGTTTGATTTAGCCCATGTTACAGAAAATAATAGAGTGATGGTGACTGTGGATGGTGTAGTAAGAAGAGATTTCTCTGAAGAAGAAAATTTGAATGAAAATAAAAGGATGTGAGAAGGAGCTGGTTATAAGGAGAACTGCAGGAGTCCTTACAAGATGGAGCAACAAGTGCAAGGCCTTGAAAGGAAGGAATATTCAATGAAGAGAGGAGAGAGAAGAGACTGCAGTGACTGGAGTTTAATGAGAAACTGAGAAACATTATAATTATGCTTGAGAGATTGACAGATGTCAGTTTAAGGTGCTCATTAAATTGAAGACACACCTGAATAACCTGAAAGAATGAGAACTAGGTCAACCAGAATGAATGGCAGTTTTCTTGGGGCACTGATATGAATCAGTCAACTATTTATTCCCTTCCTGTCCCACCACAGGATTCAAATTCCTTGGAAAATAATCCAATTGTTGTTCATTGTACATATTGAGTCACAGTCTACAAGGCTGCGTAGAATGAAGAAAAGAACATTTTTCAAAGTTAAATTTGTAATTGTGACCAAAAGAAGGAAGGATACATGGTGGGCTTGCAAGAGCACAAATGGATACCCACTACCGCTCTTTGTAGAGCTTCCAAATGTGAAGAAAACTTTTACTTCATTCAATTTATTTAATATCTATTTAATCTTTGTTGATAAGCAGATGCAGCCAGAATGATGATGACCTGAACCATTACTCATTACCATTTCTTTATCCCTAAGAATATTTTTTGTTCTGAAATCTACTTTTCTTGAAATTATATCCATTTCAGCTATTACTCAGCAGTAGCTTGATCATGACGAATTTTTATATTCCTGTAAATATTCTTGAAATTTTTCTGAGATGCAGTTTCATTACTTGGTAATAGTTCAATCTTTTGAGATGTTATTTTTTCATGTTTGTTAGATGGGACCAAGTATAGCATTTTTTCCTAGGGAAAATTTCTCTCTCTACTTTAGACAAAACCCTTATAAGAACTCGATTCAATGACCTGGAAATTATAAAGTTTTTCACTCTGGGTTTAGGGAACAGGAAATATTTCTGGCTCTGTGTGGTTTCAGAGATTGCTGTTTCTAAACCTTTCAGGTGGTTCTTTCCCAGCCAAGAGTGGTTTCCTCAGACACATACAATGATAAATGCTCAGCGGAAGCCCACGGTGGACCCTCTGCAAAGATCCAGAGCTGTCCCTGTCCAACTCTCTCTGGTACTCAGTCCTGTGTACTTTAGCTGCCTTGGTCTCTCCAGATTTTGTTTTCTTATCACAGGCAGTAGATTTATCCACCTGGCTTTGGTCTGGCAACTGTCTAGGCAATAAAGTACAGCAATCTGGGGCTTGCCTCATCCGTGTGTTTGTTTTTTTTTTTTTTCGCCTCTAGGATCTCTCTACCCTGCTGCCTGCTGCCCAATATCTTAAAAGCTGTTGTTTGTAATATTTTATCTATCTTTAGAATTGTTTCAGGAGGGTGGATAAGTCTAGTTCCTGTTGTTCCACCTTGGCCACCTTGGCCAGAAGTGGAAGCCCTCAGTTACTGTAATTCTTTGCTCTATTTTTTCATATTATTGATGCTGTCACTCCTTTAATGGTACACAGTAGCTGTTCGATTTTTCACATCATGATACTTAAAGTCTGAAAAATTTGAAGAGTTTTCCAGAAATCTTCAAAGGTACTCTTGGACCAGCATTTAAATTCCAAGAAGGAATGACTGAGCATGTAATTTATTGATGGGTTTGCAAGAAATATCACCTTAAGGTTAAGTGACCTTTTCATTTTAATAAAGAATCAAGGATCTTAAAAAATGCAGATGTCAGTAATTCTTTCTGTAATATCTGCTCAAGTAATTTATTTAATTTATTTCTTTGGGTCTTTTTAATACCAGTTTGTATAGATGCCATTTTTCTCTTAAAAATAGGAACTCCCTGGGCCACTGTTTGTAAATAGATGGCATTTTTTTTATATGTTTTATCATGAGATCATTCAAATTGGTAGCACAAGAGAATAAAGATAGACATTTTAGGAGAGTCAACTCGGTGTTTCAAAACTTCTTTCTCTTAGTCCCAGTCTGACTCTAACATGAAGTGGATGAATGCTTTCTCCATGGAAGAATAGAGCTCATTTTTCATGATCAATCTAAAAAAAAAGGTATTTGAAATAGTTGAGTAGATTTTAGACTGTTAAAACTAGAAAGTATATTGGACAATCAAGGTAGATTATTGAATATAATACATTTTACATAGAATAAACCACAATGCAAATGTTAATAATTAGTCATCTGTGCTAGAAAGAAATTATTCAATATATCACCAAATGTCAAATTCCATCATTGTATCTATTTAAATTATTGAATATATCCAGAAATGGGGCTTTTAATATATTATGTTCAAGGATACCAGGTAGGCATCCTCATAGGAAATAAAAAATATTTAAAACAAAAGGAAACATTAAATTTTGTACTTTTATTTGATAGGCAATATACCACTTATAAAAAAGGGCGATGAAGTGATATTGATTAAGGAGCTCTATTTTGAATGGTTTTTATGTGTTGAACACATTTAGTATTTTCACCATTTATGTCTTCCTTTACATACATATGCATTTTTTAGAACATTAAAATTAAATCACCTTATTTTGTAATATTTTATTAGTTTTACTTATTATATTGGATGTTTGAGTACATTATATATTTATTTCTCAAATATTATATATTCGTCTACAATTTCATATTGAATGAATGCATTTATCTTATGCAACTTACAGGTGCACGCAAATGTTTAATTAATCTTATAGTATTGGATATTTACCTATGTGTCAGTAAGCTATTGCCATAAAATGCTATTTAACAAACCAACTCTAGGTTTCACTGCTAACAGCAATCATAAATTGTTCCTAATCTCTATCTGTATCAGCTGGGACTCAGAAGACATGCAAATCTTGGCTAAGTGGATCTACTGACCTGAATAGGTCTCTAGCCTGCATCTGGTCCTTAGCTGTGATTGGCTGTTCAAGGTCAGGTTCCACTGGAGTATGTCAGTCCTGTTCCTGGTGTCTCTTCTCTCCTCCTAGAATCAGCGAGCTACTTTTATGATATTCTTCATAGGGCAATGGCAGAGACCCAAGATTTCTCTCTCTCTCTCTCTCTCTCTCTCTCTCTCTCTCTCTCTCTGCATGTGCGCACACACACATTACAATGACAAATTTTACTTTTCTGCTAAATTGACAAATTCAAATAGAGATGATAGCCTTTGACCTGAGCATTTAAGTAACATTTTCTTTAAAAGTCTTCCTTCAAAGGTTAACAGAAATAACACTTAAACTTACTGCATTATTTATTGAGGGTGGTTTTGGCTCCTCTCTTCTTATTTAAATGAATCTTACTCTGTACCAATAAGTGAGCAAGTTTCTAAAGGGAACTTCAAATCTCAAGCTTGTGCTGTGGGTGAACTGTGCTTTGTGGGCTGACCTTTGCTCACCACAGTGACAGATTTGTTGCCTTGGTTTTTATTTTACTTCTGATGGATTCTAACTATAGCCAATGTACAAGATGCCAAATTGCTCCTTTGAAATTGATTTCATTTTTAAAAACCTAATTGACCTCACACAGTTTTGTTTTATTTCTCAATGCTTTCTCCACAGTTCCAAGTACATTTGCTCTTACTCGTTAATTCAGGCATCTCAATTTGCCACTGGAATTTCATACATTGAAATCTTTAAAACACAGGTTCATTGTTTTCCTTCATTATTTTAGATTTTTCAGGTGACATTTCCACTGAAGACCTTAGATTTCAATTGAACAGTAGTATACTATACTATAATTATAATATAGATGATTCTATTATATTATAATTATAAAATATAAACAGTGTATTATAATATATAATACGTTATTATAGTAGTATAATTCTGTATTAACACACTATAATTATATTCCATTTTCATTTCAACCTCTCTCATGGGCTCTTTCCACTTATTGCAGTAGGAGCTCTTTGCGCATTGCCAGATTTACCTGCCACATCACCACTATGACAAGTGTTATTATCCCCATTTCACAGATGAACTAGAAGATTATATACATTAAGTGAAATTGCACTGACACAAAGCTCCTAAGTGAAGGAGCCTGAATATCTGATTCTAAAGCTTAAATACTACTCTGCTGATCTTCGCTGCCTCGTGCAATAGCAAAGAGGTTCAGAGACCTTAAATACCAAAGAGCCAGTAGCAGCAGTAGCAATTTCCTCACAGATCCTTCAAAGCCAGTATTCATTTTATCTCATAAAGGTTGCCTTCCTCCACATGTGTACTTATAAGTTGCTTAGACTTAAAGATGCTGGCTTGAATTATTGTCAAAGGAAAATCGTTCTCAAAAGAGAAGAAATTCTTCCTTCTCCATCTAATTTAGCTATCAATTTATTCAACAATCAAAATGGCTGGGACTAGCTTTGAAAATCTCCTTCTACAGACTCATAGATAGAGAACAGACTGACAGCTGTCAGAGGATAGAGAGGTTGGGGGCTAGGTGAAAAAGGTGAAGGGATTAAGAAAAAAATATCATAGATACAGACAAAATATGGTGATTACCAGAGGGAAAGGGGATGGGGGGAAGTAGAAGAGGTCAAATATATACATAACAATTTAAGGGAGGTCAAATATATGGTGATGGAAGGAGCCTTAACTTGGGGTGGTGAACACACAATACAATATACAGATGATGTATTATAGAGTTGTGCACCTGAAACCTATGTAATTTTATTAACCAACTAGAGGCCCAATGCATGAAATTCACAGCCAACCCTCGCAGCCCCAGCTTCGTCCAGAAGGTCGTCCAGAAAGACCTCCAGAAGGTCGTTCAGCTGTTCGGTCTAATTAGCATATTAGCTCTTTATTATATAGGATGTCTCTTCAATAATTTCAATGAAAATGAAAATATCCTTCTATATTCCACTTACACATGTTTATATAGCCTTATGTCAACCATAGTAAAAGTATCAAAGAAGGTAGAACACAGAAAACCTAGAGTTCAGATATTTTGTAACTTACGTTTGCCCCTAATCCAAAAGAACATAGCTGCCTAGCCCATTGCTCAGTGGTTGAGTGTCGACCAATGAATCAGGAGGTCACGGTTGTATTCCTGGTCAGGGCACATGCCTGGACTGTGGGCTTGATCCCCAATGGGGAGGTGGGGGGAGCAGTATACAGGAGGCAGATGATCAGTGGTTCTCTCTCATCATTGATGCTTCTATCTCCTCCTCATTCCTCTCTCAAAAAAATCAATAAAAACATATTTAAAGAAAAAAAAGGACATAGCTACTATCGTAACTCACTATTTTAATGGATTGGTGCCTATTTAAAATTGTGATATAAAATACAGTGTTAACTTATCATTCTGACTTTGATTCTACTTTTCAATCCTAGTTTTGACAGAGGGCTCAAGTATTCCAGTTATAAAGATCTCCACCTATAATTTATCTCTAATAAAATGACCTCAAATGAATCACAGGCATTCCAAGAATTTTGTGGTCATGCCACCTTGACCATAATTCAGTACATGGCATAGGGCTCTCACACATCTTTAAAGTTAACTGTTTCTTTAAATATCTGGTAGCAGAAAAAAAAAAGCAAAGGCTATATAAGGATCAAGATGGACATGCTCATTTAGGCAAGCAGGAAAAGTTGTTACACATAATTGATCACTCCTAATAATTAATGATTAATATGCACATTAACTTTGTGATAAACTTCAGTCTTGCTTTCCTAGCAAATGATAAATCACTTTAGATGTAATATAGACAATAAAAATAGATTGCTACTATGTCCATTAAAATTTCCATACTATCCCTTATATTTTATTATAATAAGCCTTTTTCTCCCCAGGAGTCATTTCAGAGTATCTTTAGAATTGTTTTTTTTTTACACATTGGTTTGTAATATTGTTTGTGAATAGGGTTACTAAGAAGGTTTTAAATTGCACTAGTGTTTTTCTTACAGTTTTAGAACTGAATAAAGAACTATCTTCATTAGGAATGCATGTGTTCCTAAGAGCAGATCCTCAGAAGCTGAGATGATATCCTGGTATATCCTTGGCTTCCCTGATGCCATTGCTTCCTGGTTCCACTGTAGCTGTGACATTCTCAGGCATCACCTCTGTTTTCAGGACAGGAAGAAGGTGGAGAAGGTTTGCCAACCTCATTATCTTTAGTATAAACCAGCAAAGCAAGCGAGGTTTTTGCCAATAGATTTCTGTTCTTCCTTATAACCAGAACCAAGTCTTCAGCCATTCCTAACTAAAAGTTTTAGAAACAGTTTGCACAGAAATGGTGAAAATATTATTTAATGCATTCAAATATATATTTAGGACCTAACACATGCTAACCACAAGGCTATTGCTAACCTCCTATAAATGCCTTGTGGAAGCTTTCTTCAGTTTGGGGGTATGAAACCCTGCTCTCTTTGGTTCGGAGTACTGACGTTGGGGTCCTACAAATGGAGATTCTATAGAGGTTAATTTTGGAAAATGAATTATTCATGATCACCCATTAGTGTCTGGGAAGACAATGAGAGTGTTAGCTGGAGAATTTGTATGGTTTTAAGGACAAAGCACTAGTGCAAGACACATGACTGAGTTAATGACTTGGTGACCCAAGACTAATGTTCAATTTTCCTATTCAAGCAAACCCACAAAATAGGGTATTTCAGGTACAGTTTCATACTTCATCTTTGTTTCTCTGACTCTCTGATTGGCTATGCCTCAACTTCACCAATATTATGTATTGCTTAACTATTTATAAAGTAACATAAAAATTAGAACAAATTAACAAAGGTATCAGGAAAGCAGACATTAAGAGAAACAATATTGGACTGCATTATTAACCAGATGTTTATGTGCCCCCAAAATTCATGGGTTGAAGCCCCAACCCTCAATGTGATATTTGGAGGTAAGGTCTTTAGGAGGGATAAGAGATTAGTGGGGCCCTCATCATAGGATTAATGCCAACACCTTGATCTTGTACTTTCACTGCCTTCTCACTGTGTCCTCACATGGTGAAGGGATGCGAGAGCTCCCTGGGGTCTCCTTGTAAGAACACTAACACTCTCCTAAGGACTTAACCTTCATGGCCCAGTCACCTTTCCAAGTTCCCACCTCCAAACACCATCACCTCGGGGGTTAGGTTGCAACATATGAATTTTGAGGGAACAAAAACACCAGTCTATCGCAGGGTGGGAAAGCTCTTTAAAGGATAAGGTGTACTTGGATAAAAGAAATAGTGTATGTCAAAAAACGGTGAAAAAAGGAGCTTCCTTAAGCTGTGACAAACTCTTGGGACTAAAATTATTTTAACTTTTATGTGACTTTGAACTGTTTTGATCATAAACATAACTGGCTCCAAAAAGTAATATAAAAACCTGACATTTTCATAATCTTTTGGTTCTGTTAGATTTACCTAGATATTTTCAAATGATTCAATTTACTAAAAAAAGGACTAATGTAAGTATTTTTATGGATTGAAATGAACTCAAGATTAATAAAAAATTTTCTCTAACAGAAATATCTGCCATAATACCTGAGCCTTGGCTTTATCTCTGAACTGGGAATAAAAACTCTCGCCTGTCTAACCAACCGTGGGACTGTGGAAATTAAAAGTCTCATATGTGTCTGCATAGTAGCTTTTTTTTCTCAGGGAGTTCATGAAATTTAAACCTGCAGCCATAAGACCATCCCCTTGACCAAGAAAAAAATCAAAGCAGCTTCTCAGTGAAGCTGGTATGCCCATATATTAGAGTATTTATCTGGCCTTTGGGTTTCTAATTGTGTGTGCAAGACATGGGAAAACCAGACAGTGTTTAGGGGAAAGCAATAAAGATGATTAAGGGGCTGTTTGCGTTGATTTATGAAGACATGTTAAATGAATGCAATGTAAATAACTCTCCTAAGTGACGATAGGAAAGACATAACTATGTCACCAAATACCTGTTGGGTGTGAACACTGAAAAGGGAGATCGATGAGGCTGCAGAGGATATGACAAGGAATAATAAAACGGGATTGGGAGAGTCTACATGGAAAGAATTGTAGTCATTTTATTTCCCTGAAAAGTGTCCATCAAGGTGGAAGCTGGATGCCATGATTAGACATGCTCAGATTATATGTAGTCAAGGCTGAGGAAATGTTGTTATAAATGTATGCTAGTGACTTTGTGGGACAGCTGTGATGTCTTTGCAAGGGAGTGGAGCTGAGCTGACCAAGCCCAAAATGCAGTCATATTTGTGTCTTGTATAGAAAACAAGCAGGGACTCAGAATTGCTTGGTCTTGGCTCTGTTCCAGCTTCATTGTTTACCTCCATCTATCCTTGTATTCCTTCAAAGAAATAAAAAAAGCAACTTTTCTAAGTTAGCAGCTTGTGTAAAGGCTTATTTCTGCAGCACTCATTTCTCTGATCCAAAAGCTGAGGCATGATCTCAAAAGATCTGTATGTTAGTACATTATGTTCTTTTATTTTTTCCACTTCATATCCTCTCCCATCTTTCCTCCCTGAGATCTGAGTGTAGAAAATAGGAACTAGGGGAGATGGGTGGGCATTGGCATAGGGTCCTGCTCAGTTTTGCTAAATACAGATTCTGTATTCAAAAATGGGAAGTGATATGGCTAATAATCAGCAGAGCTGAGGCAAATAACAATTAAGTTTTAATAAGGCCTCGACAATTAGCATTGTAACCATTATTGCATGGGAAGCGAAACATTAGATTAGTTATGCTTGTAGGAAATAATCAGCTAAGGATTACTCAACTAATTTTTAAGTAATTATAATTACCCTGTTTGCTTCTGTGGAGCCTTTCAACTGAGAATCTCAGCCTGGGTCCGCACCACAGCCAAAAACAGATAAACATTACTTACTTAGGAAATGTAATTTTTAAAGTGCAATTTGAAATTCAAATGAAAAATAAAAGTCTGATGATTTAGTATCTATTTAAATGTGTATAGTTTATGGGGAAAGAAGAGTGAAGGCCTCTACATCAACCAACTAAATATTTTGAGCCAACATTTTTTGTAGATTCTATGAGATCATAAATCTTTGTCAGATTTTACTATCAGTTATAACCACCACAAGAAATGTTGTACAAGTAAATAGCAAAAATATATCACTTAGCAAATGGTTAATCTGAGACATGATTGTAATGGGAGAATTGCTCATCATGAGACAGTAATAATCCATGAATGTTGCACAGAGTTCCTGGGTTTTGTATTTTTTTATATTTACCATTTTTATTCTTAATATTGTTTTTCTATTATTTTGTCCTGCAAGTGGAGTAGTAGAATATATATTCTATTAATATGTCGTGTATGTATTTAACATTTCTTGTTTTTTAATTTACTTTAGAGAGAGGAAGGGAGAGAGAAACATTGACGTGAGAAACACCAACAGTTGCTTCCCATAAATGCCCCAATCAGAGATCAAACCTGAAACCTACATATGTGCCCTGACTGGGAATTGAATCAGATACTTTTTAGTGTATGGGATGACACTCCAACTGACTGAGCCACCTGGCTGGGCTATATTTAACATTTTCTTTTAAAAGTTAGCTGTAATGGTTGTAAGAGTATTCTAAATAAGCTACAAGAAGAGATCATGAGTGAAATACACACAGTTTTCAAAGAAAAATAAGACAGGTATTTCACAATTTATTGTGAAACAAGAAAACATGGGGAGTCACTCTTTAACTGAATTTATCCCAGGGACAACGACATTAAGAAATGTAAAGGAAACAAATTCTAACATGTATAACTTGAAAAAAAATACAAAAATATTGAGCCATTTCTTTATCTACCTAAAGTTTATCTTCAGTGATCATCATAATGGTTAAAGCTATTGGTTACCAATTGCTCTAAAGCCAATGTGACACTAACTTTGACCTTTTAAGTCAGGAAAAATTTCCCTTGCAATCCAGAAGAATTCTAATGTCATTTGAAATCTTAGAACAGCATGTGTGCTTATGCGGAAACTACCCTTTTCTAATTAAAATGGATCACCCGCATTTAAATTGAACCATGCCTACCTTCCAGTGGTAGGCATGGTTCAATTTAATAAAAGCCCTTGAACTTTTATTCAGTATCTGACTATATTTAGACTGCTGCTGTGATTCTCTCTGGTGTTTCAAGTTTGTGATGTTAGTGAACTAAAGCTGACTCTTGTTTCTATACCTATGAAAATGAAGAACGAATTTTTGAATGCCTCAACAATTATAGTTCTAATATTTTTGAATCTTTAGAATTGTCCTTAAGTAGGTGGATAATCAGTATTTTGATACTTCATATTATAAAATATTCTTATCATAAATAAATTGTTTATAGTCCTGTTTCAGTCAAAATACATTTTTCACCCCAAAACACATCAGTGTTTACTACAGAAGGAAATGACTCACTAAAACACTATGCTTTTTCTCCAAACATCTATTTTTGTTATATGATTCCTTCCTTTCTGTTTCCATTTCTTCTTTAACATTTGCCAAAAATCAAAGTGCTTATGCTTCATAAATGTGCATGTGGAAATATTTGCAGTTTACTGAAAGATTAACACATGGACCTTTGGCTTTCAAGTTTTATTAATAATGAATAATCTTTCCTGTCTTACAAGTTTTTTTGTGTGGTTTTCTTCTTCTATTAACTTTTCCAGAGTCCTTTGGAGGGAAGAAAAGGAAATGAATTGCAGGTTCTTTGAAACACGGTTTATAAATAAGCATAAGCATTTGTCAGCAATTTTGTTATCAGGAAAATTTTCCCGTACAAAGGTGTTTCAGCCTGTGAATCAGAAAATCTTGGTGTCTCAGGTTCTCCCTCCACAGGAGGTACAGTTTTTACTCATGGTATTTAAGACTGATTTAATATGCATTGCAAAGTGAAGTCTAACTCTTGAAAAATAATCAGAGGAAAGGAAAGCCATTCACTAAACCCACAAGTGTAAGGTTTTTTTCCTACCCAGCCCTATGAGATTATAACGGTAAGGTTTCTGCATTCAAAGAGGGTACATCATCCTTAAGGAAAGATGAAATACTGCTATTTGGGACAACATTGATTGATCTTGAGAAGTCTAATCTGAAAATGGCACTTAGGTGAGAAAACAAGGAGAGAGAATGGAAGTCTCTTTGGAAATGAAGGACAGCTGGTCAATAGTGGGTAGCCATGATGAAAGAGATTCCATTTGGTCAACATAGCTTTGAAAAGAAAAATAGTATATCCAGGAAGATGGTCTTTTTCTTTCTGAGAAGTTACTTTCCTATCAGACCAGGAAAACTCATAAATGCTTTGCCTTCATTAGAGTACAGGACTTGCTTTTAGCTCCTTTGCATCTCCTTTGTCTGAATCAGTGACCAGGTAAGTTGGACAGAAAAGTCAAGAACCATATGATTTCACATATATGTGGGATATAAAGCTAAAAGCAACAAATTAACAAACAAGAAGAACAAACAAAAGCTCATAGACACAGAAAACAGTATGTTGGCTACCATAGGGAAGGGGATGGGGGTTAGTAAAGGGTAAAGGGAGGCAAATATATGGTGACAGAAGGAGATTTGACTTTGGGTGGTGGGCACACAGTGCAATATATTGAAGATGTATCATAGAATTATAAATTTGAAACCTATATAATTTTATTAACCAACTAGTGGCCCAGGACATGAAATTCATGCATGGCAGGGGTGGGTGGCCCTCAACCTGGCCTGCACCCTCTCCAATCTGGGATCCCTCTCTCAATCCAGAACCACTGGATCCTAAGCACTCAACTGCTTGCCTGCCTGATGCCCCTAACTGCTCCCTTGCCGGCCTGATGACCCTAACTGCTCTCCTCTCCTGGTCTGATCCCCCTAACTGCCTAACTGCTCTCCCCTGCCATCCTGATCCTCCTAAGTGCTCTCCCCTCCTTGTCTGTTCCTCCTAACTGCCTATGTGTTCTGCCTTCCTTTCCATGCCTTCAGAGTGCTGAGAACTCTTTGCTGAGCCCGTCCTGATGCCCCCTTCAGGCCGGGTGGCACTGCAGGCGAGGGCTTCTGCAGGGGGGCCACCAGAGCCCATCCTGACTCCCCTCTCCGGGCTGGGCGGTGCCACGAGCCTGTGTGCGCTTCTGCCAGGGACTCTGCCACGGCCCATCCTGATGCCCCCACTCCAGGCCAAGTGGTGCCTCAGGCCTACAGGCGCTTCTGCTGGGGCCCACTCCTGGTGGCAGCCCCCCAGCTCCTGTGCACACACACCTTTGGTGGTGACTCAGACACCGTTAGAACCAATTAGCATATTCCCTCTTTATTATATAGGATGTCACACCAATAGATTTAATGAAAAAAATTCTCATGAATGAAATACATTGTTTTGTAATTATGCTTGTTGTTGGAGCCACTGCTTCCACAAAATAATTGTTTTTATAAGAAAAAATAACCAATCTGAAAAAATTTACATTAAAATATCCTGTCAATTTAATAACTCTCTGATACTTGAATGAGTGTAACAAAACCAAAGTGTTTAGCAATTTAGTGTCATTTAAGCTGCATCTGTATGATAACTTTGGAGTGAATGTGAAACAAGGATTTCACCTTCTATTTCACCCAGCTGGTGACAGTGGAGGTATAGCCGGTACCTTCTTATACAAGTAGAAAGGAGAAACCTCCTTCTCTTGGAATCAGTTCTTACTACATTATGTCAAATCAGACAGAAATCCTAAGCAAACAGGTATTTTTTTATGTATTACTCATTTGGAAATAGGAAAAATAGAGAATTATATGGCTTGCCTATTGGAATACAGACTAACAAAGAAACAACAGGAAACATTAAAAGAATGCTTAAGTATTAATAATAATAATGATGATGATAATGATAACCCATGTATACTGTTAAAAATAATACCTCTTCTAAGCTTTAGAACAGCTTTGCAGAGAGTTTTAACATCAACAGTGCACACTCCAGGAATACATTTCTAATGTGCTGTTGTTTGTCTCCTTCAAGTTTAAAAAAAGAAACAATGGCTTCTATGAGTATGACTTTTTTAGATTCCACATATAAGTGAGATCATGTGGTATTTGTCTTTCTGTGTATGGCTTATTTCACTTAGTATACACTCCTCCAGGTTCATCCATGTTGTCACAAATGGTAGGGTTCCCTTTCTTAAGGTTGAATAATATTCTACCAGTATATATCATATAGAATGGTGGTTGCTGGGGATGAGGGAAATGGGGAGTTATTGGTCAAAAGGTACAAAATTTCAGTTATAAGATTAATAAGTCCTGGAAATCTAATGTATAGTGTGGTGACTGTATTTAACAAAACTGTATTGTGTCTTGAAATTTGCTAAGAGGTAAAGAAAATGATAACTGAGGTGATAAATGTTACTTAGCATTATTGTAGCAATTATTTCACAATATATACATATATTAAAAGATAACATGCACACCTTAAATATATATAATTTTTGTCAGTTATATCTCAATAAAGCTGGGGGAAGTAAAGAAATACAAGCATATATGTGTGAAGATGCTATCATGGCCTTTCAAAGTAAACAGCAAGGAACTAGACAACTCTGGAAGATGGACACATTAGAACAGATTTGTTGCATAAAGCCAAGGAACTTGCCAGCTATTCGGTGTCCTGGGAAGGCCCAGAGGACATTCTTGCTCCAGAAGCCATAAAGGATGCTAGGAGCCATTTGTTTGTTTGCCGACCAGCTCAGTGTTGGCTGTCCTGTAGACCAGCATGACATCAGGGCATGTTGTTGGGGCCTTGTCCACCAGCATCCACTGGAGGGACAGGATTCTGAAACAGCGGGTGCCAGCTGGCAGCACTCACAACAGAATGGAAACTGGGGGATCCGCAGCCAAGGTTCTCATAGTCAGCCAGTTAGGGTACTTCTTGACCAATTCAAAACAAACAAACAAAAATGAACAAGTTAAGACTAGGTGAGCACAAGCCTATGTCAGTTACTAAAAAATAATAGTGGTGTAAGGAAGGAAGAAAATCTTCTTGGCCAGGGCCTCTATAAATTTGACAAAAAACAGATTAATAAGGCAAAACTTAAGAGCTGTTTATTAACATGTGCAATGCATATAGACACAGGACAACTCAGAAATGACTAACTCAAAGAGGTAGTTAGAACTTGGGATTCTAGAGGATATTAGCAAAAGAATAATACACTTTTAGAGAAATGACAAGACAAAGGAAAATGACTGAGTTTCTAAGGGCTGCATTTGTGGGAAGATAATGTGGCCACATATGAGAAAATATGGAAGAAGATAAGAACCAGTGAGTTTAGGTTTGTTGCATATATCCCTGCGGTTCCATCTTTGGCCTGGTGAGCTTCTAGAGTTGTCTCCATGATTAATATCTGTCCTTCCTGGGAGAAAAGAAGAGGGGGACACTTTTACAAATGTATGCCCTGCTTTTAGGCACACTGTGGAGGGCAAAGAGCTTTTCTTGTATCTGCTTCTTCTCAATTGTCTTCAGCTCAAAATAATCTTATGGCAAAATTTGGAATGACTTATTCTGTCACCCTATGGTGTGAAGTAAGTTCTACTGCAAATTAAGGAGTTCCCAGTATTGGTAAAGAGTTCATGGGAATATGTTGCGATATCCCCTGGGCAAAGAACATGTGTAAACCTTCATCTCCTGAACCAAGCACTATGCACACTGCTCATGGTGACACTTTATATCCCCTATTACAGACCTGAAGCACACTGCCTTGGGCAGAGATCTTTTGTCTTGGAGTCAGAGTAATCTGAACCTGGAAATACTTCACCAACCCATTATCAGGTACCTGCCATTTTTTTTTAGAAGAACCTAGAATAAGAGATGACTTTGAAGCAGATTCAATGTGAAGTTAAGGGGACCCTTCAGTTTGAGCCATGAAACAGCAGACCCAGTTGTGCTGGAAGTAGCTGTGGTCCATAGCATGCTGTGCAGACCTCTCCTAAGCCTCAATCAGAATGTTACAGTGTAGACCTCCAGGGTCCTAAAGCAGTGGTTCTCAACCTGTGGGTCGCGACCCCTTTGGGGGTCAAACGACCCTTTCACAGGGGTCCCTAAGACCATCGGAAAACACATATATAATTACATATTGTTTTTGTGATTAATCACTATGCTTTAATTATGTTTAATTTGTAACAATGAAATTGAGGGTCACTACAACATGAGGAACTGTATTAAAGGGTCGCGGCATTAGGAAGGTTGAGAACCACTGTCCTGGAGCATGATTTACACTCTGCATGAAGAACCTACGATTTCTGGGGGTGGTAGAGGAAGTGGCACCAACAGCAATTTTCAGTGTCTTGTCATGGGATGTCAGGAGTAAGAGCCTCAGACCCTGAGGCAATGGTGCCCTCCCGAAGCTGTGCTGTGGCACTCAGTAATGTGCTTCTGGTTGTGGAGCTTTTAACCATGATTCTGAGCTTCCTTGAGTCTGATAGGCTCTCCGATGTTTGTACAACAAATTCATTTAAAGCTTAGGCCCCAGAGCTGGTGTCTGCTGCTTGTCTCAAATAAATAAAACATTTGAATTATGGTGATGATTATCCTGCTGTGTTGCTAGGAAAATTCCCAGGAGATGCAGGACCAAAGTTACTGGTAGTTTAGAAATCATATTCTCTAGTTTCCTGATTTCCCTCATTAAGGAATGAGTCTCCCAGAGAGAGAAAGTGCTTGAGTTTGCCAGAGTGTTCAGGGTCTTAGTAGAACCCACATCTCCTGCTGCCCAAACCAGAATGTCGCACTGTCCAACCCCCACACTCCTGTGCTGCTTCTTTACCTCTATAAGTACACAAACTGAAGCAACTTTCCCTGTTCATTTTACTAAGCTCAGGGACCAACTTGAATATTATCCAAATGGAGGTTATTTCCTTTATGTCTGAAAAATAATGATGTTTCATGTTTCTTGGTAGCCTTCAAACTCTTAATAGATTACTTGTACAAGATGATGAACATGAAAATTTTTTGCAGTAATGATAATCAGGTCAAGGATATGTCAAGGAGTTAATCAGAAGGGTTTATTAATTAGCATATCTCCCAGTGAAGTCTTTGCAACTGATTAATAACTTGGTACACAAAGGGAATGCGAAGTTTAAAATCAATGACCCAATCGACAGCATTGTATCTTCTGGATCAAACTCATTTATTAAAGAAATGCTTTATTAATGAAATCTTAGATTATTAATCATCATCCCAATAGCCCTGCATATAAGCTGACCAAAGTAATATGTACATAGGGGAAAAGAGCTGGAAACTTTCTATGACTTTATTTATGTTAGAACATAAGTCTTCCTATTCAGATTGAAATAGCTGTACTGTTTAATTTTAGTTTTAAGTAGCAACAGCAATTAGTCAACTAAAAGAACTAATTGCTTGTAAATTTTCATATTTAAACACAAAGCCACTTTTAGATGACAGTCTAGGCAAACAATGATTTTTACAGTATTGAGTTATGCATAATTTCCCGAGATTTTTTTCACTTAATTATAAGACAGTAAAGCAGTGCTTTCAAAAAATTCAAAAAAAGAGTTAGAGTAATAATTACTTTTTAAGTTATTTATTTTGTAAATAGAAGTACATTACAGAGTGTGCCTATAACGATTGCTTATTTTAAACAACACATTCCCTATTAACAACCATATCATTCCAGGCGTGTATGCTAACTCACAATAGACTTGTAATGAGGGAACATTTTTCAGTCAACCTACTCCTGGAATTATAATTATTTATGGAGCTGCAAGATGATAAACTGCATTTTACTATTTAAACCTACTTTATCATCACCTCTCATACTTTTGGAAATACCTCAGGTCTTTTGTTCAAAAAAGAATGAGCAAGCAGCCACAATACTTGCTTTTATTGGCTTGCCAAAATTTCAGAATGCTCAAAATTAAAATGGTCTTTTGGGGTGAAAAGCTGTTCTTAGAAGGCCTTTCCTTCCTTAATCTGATTTTAGACTCCAAGAACTTCGGAGCCAGCCAGACAGGGTCAGATCTAGCTCTGGCACTAAGTAATGGTGACCTTGGGTAAATTATATACTCTTTTAAGCATCAGGGCATCATCCATACAAATGATTGAACAATACAATCCATCTCATCTAGTTATTGTCAGAATTAAATAAGATGAGCATATACAGTAGTTACTCAAAAAATATGCTTCATGTTTGTTTTAATATTTTATTATCATGAATAAAATAACCATACATTATAGAACTTAGACACAGGAAAGTCATTTTATGAACCTCTTTCTCCCGCCCTGGTAATGTCAAACAAAGGTAACAAGGATAAGAAACTGCTAACCAGATACAGAATGGCCCTCTAGAATGAGCAAGAATAGCTTGCTGGCTAACTTCCTGAGTTAAATCTCCTTATATTTAATGTCTGGATCCAAAAGGAGCAAAACAAAAACAAAAACAAAACAAAACAAAACAAAAAAAAGGAGGGGGGAAAAGGGTGCTGGCCCTTTAAATCCTCTGGAAGTTACTTCAGCTGATCTGGGAGGGTTTTGTGATAATAGAGAGATGTGTCACAACCAGCAATGCCCACCTCCTCCTCTGTACCTGTGATCACAAGCACCAATCAGAGCACAGATCCCCAGTATTTGTAGGCATGTTCCTCCTTTACAGCCTCCTCTGTGAAATGCAGGGACAATTAAAAGACATAATCCTTGGAAAGATTTAGCAACATACTGAAAGCACTCACCAAGTGTTAGCTATTATTATTTACTGAGAGGGTGATATTTGCAGTAGTGCAGAGGGGGGGTCTCTCAGAGAGAAAATGTAAAAACATCTAATATGCCTGGAGACTAGAAGACGGTGAATACATTGAGAAATTCAATGTTTCAAAAAAAATGTATGGTGATTATGGCTGGAAATGGGACTTTAAAAGTGGTTCAGATGGTAGAGTTGGGTAATGAAGGACAATCGGGTCTCGCACAAGGGAGTCTGGCTATTATCCCACTTTATGGGCCCATGGTTTTCAAACTTCAGTATGTCAAATAGCGAAGATACCTGTCCTCACCCAAGAGCTTCTCATACATTTTTCATTTCAAGATTTTAAAGCAAATATTCCTTTGGACAAAAGGAAGCCAGCAGACTTTTTAAAACAGTAAAAGTCTATGAGCCAAAATGTAATAGGACTAATATAATTACAAACTGTAAAA
This sequence comes from Myotis lucifugus, assembly GCF_000147115.1. Lineage (NCBI taxonomy): Eukaryota > Metazoa > Chordata > Mammalia > Chiroptera > Vespertilionidae > Myotis > Myotis lucifugus. The sequence continues at coordinate 4,498,641 of NW_005871095.1, read as the reverse complement.
GAAAGTCCAAAAATTTATCTACTAGAGCACAAACAAAAATTAGTTAGATGGCCTTGGAGGGCATAATAGACAATTTGAGCAGACCAGATTAAATTATAATATCAACTAGAGGCCCAGTGCACAAAAATTCATGCACTCAGGGGGGGTCCCTCAGCCCGGCTTGCGTACTCTGGTAGCCCAAGGAGGGGTGAGGAGGAGGCAGGAGGAGGCAGGAGAGGTTCCCGCCACCACCGCTGCTGTCAGCCCGGCTTGTGGCTGAGCGGAGCTCCCCCTGTGGAAGTGCACTGATCACCAGGGGGGCAGCTTCTGCATTGAGCATCTGCCCCCTGGTGGTCAGTGTGTGTCATAGCGACCAGTCATTCCAGGTCATTCTGCCATTAGGGTCAATTTGCATATTACCCTTTTATTATATAGGATTGCTAATAAGTGATACATTTATAAGTAAAATTAGTGATGGGCCAATTGTTAAAACTAGCAGAGTTTAAACAAAAATTGTCTGGCTACACAGAAAAGCTTTGGAGACTGAATTTTATGTGGTATGTGGTCACCTAAATAACACTAGGTGACCATCAGCTGACCACATGCCTTCATCTCAGAAACACAAGAATTAGCTTCGCAAGACTAAAAAATCAACCTTACTTTCTGGTTTTGCAACCAATTTGCCAGAGATATTGTCACCTTCTTTAGATCAGAGATCCTGAATGTCATAAGAATGTTCACTTCAGAAGAACAAATTGTCTGTGAAGGACACGTGGATGAGAAAACTGTATCCAAAGATTAGGAGTCATTATCATCTCTACATGTCAAATTTATGATATGTTAATCAATTGATAAGACACAAGACATGTGGAAATTTTTATTCAGGACTCCTGGTCATCAGAGAAAGGGCTATTAAATAGGTCTGTCTTAAAGAAACACTTCCACCCTCCTTGAAGATGAATCTCCCAGCTGCTTCTTCAAGCAGGAGTGACTACCATTTCAAACTATAAAGAAACTTGTATGCTGAGACTATTTTTTCTGTATATCAATCTGTAATGTTCTGACTTATAAATATATTAAAATCAGACTCTGCCTTCACCAGTATCTCCATCAAGTTCTTGCATTTACAGAAATAACTTTTCCTATCTCATTGGGCAGTGACATTACCATCTTTTGTAGGAAGAGAGTTCTGATACCACTGTGACAGACAGATTGGACAGAAAAGAGTAGTAATATTCTGATAAAGGGGGGGAAAAAGAAAATTTTAAAAAAACAAGTCCTAATTTGTAGTGTTTGTGGATTTCCATGGTGTAACTAGTGCCATAATCGTTAATCACAAGTTAGCAGTAGTTTGACAACCAGTTCAAAAAATTCATGAGCATTTAGCAGTGGACTCCTGCATGGCAATCCAAGCTCCAAGACTCCACTGAAGACTAGGGGCAAGCAGCAAAATTAATGCAATGCCATTAGAATGGGAGAAAACATCTAGATTTGATGCACAATTTTAGAGATCAATAAATAAAATCTGGTATTTGATTGGATGCTAGAGTGATAAAAAAGGTGAATCACAAGACAATACCACAATTTTTTTAACATGAAAGATTGACTGGATGGTGGCGACTGTGACTGTGTAAATGGGACAGATATCCTAGCCAGTTTGGCTCACTGACTGGAGAGCTGGAGGTTTTCTTCCAGTCAAGGGCATGTAACTCAGCCGCAGACTCAATTCCAGACCCGGGGGTGCTTGCAGGAGGCAACCAATAGATGTGTCTTTCTTACATCAATATTTCTCTCTGTCTGTCTCTACCCCCTTCCTTCCACTCTCTCTAAAAAACAATGGAAAAATATCCTTGGGTGAGGATTACAAAAAAAATGGGCGGAAAGTTTAGAAGAGAAGGTTCAGTTTTACTGTCAACATCTTAAATTCATTAAGCACTATATATGATGGTCTCGGTTTAGGAAAGAGAATCTAGCTTTGGGATGCCTTATATGTAGCCAGCATGTAGATATTTTTATTACTCTGTAAACTTATCTATCTAGCAATTTTAAAAAACATCTATAAGAAAACATATTCAATATAGCATACATTTTTTTCTATGGATAAATATACTCTACTCTTTATTGTCTGATTTTAAAATAATGGTATCACCTCTCTAAGTAGATCTTGAAGGTGTCCTTGAGTTTTTCTTTTCTGTGTTCTCATTCCATCAAAGAGACCATTACTTCCTTTGATTCTGTAAATAAAATAATCATGGATTTACTCCCTGTCAACTACACAGAAATAATCACTCATTTCAACCATGACCATTAGGTAGGGTCTGAGCACCTTCCCCACCAATTCATTGTTGAACTTTCTACCACAATTAACTTCTTTTAAAAGTTCTGATGTAAACCTGGCTGACATGGTTACAGTTATGGTTCAATTCCTAGTCAGGACACATACCCGGGTTGCAGGCTGGATCCCCAGTAGAGGGTATACAGGAGGCAGCCAATAAGATTCTCTCTCACCATTAATGTTCCTATCTCTCTCTCCCTCCCACTTCCTCTCTGAACTCAAGAAAAACATATTTTAAAAAATACTTCTAATGTCTTTGTTAGGAAAGTTATATTATTTGGAATATAACAAAAGTTTGGTCAGTATGACAAAGCAATTTGAGATGGAAACATATAACAAAAGGGAAATGAACTGGCATTTTTGGCCTGGAGAAGAGAAGACTGGATTGCAGGGGGATAGGAAACTGGATAGGGAGAACACATGGTAGTTGTCATAATGCATTAAAAAAAATGAATGAGTTACCAATCTGTGTGTCCAAAGAAGTAAATCTGGAAGTAATTGGGGTGGCAACAGCAAAAAGGATTTTGGTTTTCTGCCAGGGGCTATTGATCAGCTAGTAAAAGGTGGATTGGAGTGCATTGGCAGGGGACGTATTTACAGGAGCTGGTAATCACCTAGGAAAGTTATTTTGAAGGGAATTCTAGCAGTCAAGGAGTATTGGGTTGGAAGACCTTTAAGGACTCACTTAGATAGAGAGCTCTATGATTCTTTAAAATCAATTTTCTCTACAAACTTGTTGTTCTTCCCTGGTGAATATGTTCATGTTTTTCCCACGCACTTTCAGGAAAGACTGAGCTTTGTGAACCAGTAACACGAAGTAAGAAACATTAATATTCTCTATGGCAATAGATTCATGTTGAATAAAAGTGCCTTGATGCTAACAAAGAGAATATGTGCTTTTCAGCGTGATGCATACAGGGAGCTCATTAGTTCTAAATTTAGACATAAGCTTTAGTGTTGGAGGAATTCCAAGTTTGACTAATACATCTGAAGATGTCCTCGTTAGAAAAAAATGATGGAAAATTCTATTGTTCCACTCTCTGTGTCCGGTGGAGGGGGGTGAGGTGGAAAAAGAAAAACACATGCTTTTTTATATCAGCTAATTTCATCTGTTCATGATTATGGAGTAGGTATACCAATCTAATGATGCGAAGTACACAGTAGGTATGCAACTGACACTTTTAGTTTGATAGAATAGTACTTACTTGGTAGAGATGAATTAGTTAGGAAATTCTCAGAGCATTCTGATTCAGAACAACTGCTGTACTTTTCTCCATAGAATGGTCCTCAGAAATGAAGCAGTGGCCAATAACTAAACACCTGTTAGGTTCAAGAATAAGAAGACAAACAAATCACATTTCTGCTCTCGGGGAACTAAGTCTTGACAGAGAAGAATTTTAATAAGTAGCAGACATGTCACTATCATTGCTCAAAAATCCTGTTTTCAGCATAAATTCTCCCAGCAGTCCTTAAAAATAACTACATGGATAGTTCAAAATTTTCTAAACTACATTGTTTTAAAGCATTCAATAACTCAAAATAAAATAGTTCAGTGTATAAGTGGTACTTTCTCATATATTCCTTCATTGTTAATATCAGAATAAACTATTAAAATACTTTGTTAAATTGTTTATATATTAATCAAGAATAAATAATATTGAATATCAATTACAAATAGTTAAATATATTTAAAATATTAATTTTTATTTAAAAAACACAACTAATTGTTACTTATAGGGAATCCTCAAACTCAACAATGCTCCCATTGTAATCCACAAGACAGGTTCCGCATAATTGTTATCACATCTAGAATGATCCCATCAGACCTAATAGTGGGGAAAAGTGATAAAGCGAGGGGCCACTAACACTTAGGCCTATGAAAACAACTTGAATACCCTCAGATCAAGAGTGGTTGGATAAAATAATATACAGTGGACATTCAGTTACAAATTAAAAAGTAACTGATATTACACTAGGATTTCACTGTCAAACTCTTTCACTGTCAAAACTCTTTCATTTTTCTTCCTTTCCCCCAATATTTCCTTAATGACTTGACTGTAAAAGGAGTTGTCATGTTGAATGTTACTTTACAAAAGTACATTGACAAAAAGTTGTCACATTATACTCATTCAAAAATGCATTGGTGATTGTGTTTTAAATATTGTGGATTCATTAGGAAGGAAGATGGTAATGGTGGTGATTAGGGACCATCATACTAAAACAGAGCAGATAAGATACCTAGAGATGGCTAAAAGAAAAACTATTCATGTATAATATTTTTTTCTCAAAGAAATACTCTTGGAATTAAACTCAACAACATCATCAATCAACTCCTTCATTAAACAAGAGCAGAATTCACATTTTCTTAAGCTTACATGGAATATTTGCCAAGATATTCTGGGTCAGAAACACACTTTAAGAAGTTCAAAAAAAATAGAAATTACACAATGTCTGCTCTGGACCACAATGCATTTAAACTATAAATCAGTGACATAAATATGTGTGGGAAATCCCCAATTATGTGTTTAAACTTACAAGTAATACAGGGGTCAAAGAAAAACTCTCAAGAGAAATTTTAAAGTACTTTTAACTAAATGGCAATTAAAATATAACTCATCAAAACTTGAGGATGCAGTGAAAACAATAATTAGGGGGAATTATATGATTAAATGCATATATTTTAAAAGAAGAAAAATATAAAATCAATAATCTAAGTTTCCACTTAGGGAACTAGAAAAAGAAAAGCAAATTAAATTCAAAATAAGCAGAAGAAAGTAAATAAGAATTAGAGAAGATATCAAGGAAATTGAAAACAAGAAATCAATAGAGACAATGAATGAAAACAAAAGCTGTTTTTTCTTAATAAAAGTGGTAAGGACCTAATTGGGTTAATTAAGAAAACAGAGAGAGGACACAAATTATTAATATCATAAATAGAGAGAGCTATCACTACAGGTCCTATACACATTAAAAGAATATTAAAGGGATAGTATGAATAACTCTGTGCCCACAAATTTGATAACTTAGATGAATGGACCAATTTTTTGAAAAACACTATCAATCAGAATTCACACAAAGCAAAAGTTCTATCTATTAAATCTATAAAATATAGATATATACTAAGTTAAATATATTTTAAATAAGTTGAATGATTAATTAGTAACCATCTAAAAGAGAAAGCACAAAGCCTATATGAGTTTTGTGAATTCTATTAAACATTTAAGGAAGAAAATATACCAATCCTCTACAATCTCTGTCAGAGGATAGCAGCAGGGGGAATACTTCAACTCCTTCTATGAGGCTAATATTATCCTAATACCCAAATCAATCAATGTTACAAGAAAAGAAAACTACAGACCAATTTCTCTCATGAGCATAGATGTACAAATTAACAACAGAATATAATCCAATCAAATCTAACAGTGTATCAGAATAATTCTACACCATGACCAAGTGAGATTTATCCAGATATGCAGGGCTGATTCAATTAATAGAATGACCAAAATCCAGGACTACAACACCAGATGCTGGCAAGGTGGAGCAAGGACATGGAGGATGGAGAGGACATAAAGCAACAAAAACTTTAATTTATTGCTGGTGGGAATGCAAAATGCTATAGCCATGCGGAAGACAGTTTGGGGACTTCTTACCAAACATGCTCTTACTATACAACCCAGCAATTGTGCTCCTTGATATTCACCCAAAAGACTTAAAAGCATATGTCCATACAAAAATCTTCATATAGATGTTTATAGCAACTTTATTCATAATTGCCAAAACCTGGAAGCAACCAAGATGTCCTTCAGTAGGTTGATGGATAAATAAACAGACAATAGGATATTCAGCACTAAAAAGAAATAAGCTCTCAAGCCATGAAAAGACATAAAGTAACCTTAAATGCATATTACTGAGTAAAAGCAGCCAATTGGAAAAGGCTACATACGCTATGATTCCAACTGTAATCCATACACACAAACAGTAGTTTATGTCAGGCCTCCTTGTCCCTCAGGGATTGTGTGTGTGTGTGTGTGTGCGTGCGCGCTCGCACATGTGTGTTGCTCAGGCCATGTTTTCCTTAAACATTTGTAGCTTCTAGGATTGGTTTTAGGATAGGAACCAGTCCAGGAGCCCATGTTAATTCACCATTTTGCCCTGAGTATTATCTTTTTAACTATGGATTCAATTATTTTACTCTCCTGTCTAAAAAACATTCAAATATGGTCCTTTCTCATTGAATCCAAAATCCATCATGAAATTTGAAGACTTTCCTACTACTCTCTATTTACCATGTAATCTAGTAACCCACCTTTTCTTACATTTCCCAATATGCCATGGTCACCATGGTCGGCAAACTGCAGTTCCCGAGCCACATGTGGCTCTTTGGTCCCTTGAGTGTGGCTCTTCCTAAGCCTTAGGAGTACCCTAATTAAGTAAATAACAATGTACCTACCTATATAGTTTAAGTTTAAAAAATTTGGCTCTCAAAAGAAATTTCAATCATTGTACTGTTGATATTTGGCTCTGTTGACTAATGAGTTTGCCAACCACTGGAGCCTCTAGCACATCTTCATGCCTTTTTAAGAGCTATAGGTTAATAGTTCATTCTCTCTCTTTATTTGGCAAAATATATTTAATTTTTAAGACCAAAGTCAAATTTTTCATTCTAAAAAATATCACCTCTAAGAGCAAAATTACCATAAATAACTTTCTGGATTGTTTTTGTAGATATTGCTGAACCTGTATTATTGAACTGAACTATAAATTTAGTTCTGTTCATGCATAGGCACCAAGTAGATTCAGTTTCCTAATTCATAAGCAGTAGTCTCTAATGCTGCTCTTACTTTAATTCTGATCAATTTATCAACATGTTTCTTAAAATTAACAGACACACCAAAAGTAGGCAAATATTGGATGACTTAAGGTAACTCATTTAAATAAAAGAAGTATTTTTAGAAAGTTGAAATATGCCCCTGACAGCTAAGTTCCCTGAGTAACTCTTATCTATGCTAATAAAAGGGTAATATGATAATTAGACTGGACATCTTCTGGAATTCCTTCTGGAAAAAGTGGCTGGGGCTGAGGCAGAGGCAGTTAGGGGCGATCAGGTCAGCAGGGGAGCAGCTAGAGACATCAGGCTGGGATTCAGAGTGGTTAGGGGGAATCAGGCAGGTAGGAAGGTGAGCAGTTAGGAGCCAGCAGTCCTGGATTGCGAGAGGGATGTCTGAGAGGTCCCAGATTGGAGAGGGTGCAGGCTGGGCTGAGGGACCCCCCCATCGTGCATGAATTCTGTGCACCAGGCCTCTAGTCCTATATAATAAAGAGCTAATATGCTAATTAGACTGAACAGCAGAACGACTGTCTAGATGACCTTCCAGATGACCTTCTGGACAACCTTCCAGACGAAGCTGGGGATGCAAGGGCTGAACCCCTTGTATGAATTTCATGCATCAGGCCTCTAATATGTTACAATTCCAAATAAATCCACTTCTATATAAAGCTACAAATGCTAGATTTAGCCATTATTATCTCTTACCTGTGCTACATAAAATAGCTGGCAAAGGATGCATCTTCTAAGACTCTGATTCTTTATGACTCACTTTTTTTTTAGTCTGCAGGCCAATGCTCTATCCACTGAGCCAAACCGGTTAGGGCTTACACTTTTTTTTTAATATACAGCACAAGGTGTGAGCTTCCTGAAAGAAAAAAAAAAAAAACCTTTTTATTTCCTTGATTTTTATTTTTCCATGGTCTCCAATGTATTGAGAACATAATTTTCAAGGACCCCGAATAACTTGAATCTAGACACTCTGGTTGACTACACTAGGCATACTACTGGTTTATCTTCAGTTTCTCAAAAATAATTTTCTGCTTTGGGGCCTTTTGCACGTTCTGTTCCTTCTATCTGGAATGTTCTTTCTCCAGCTAGTCCCATGCTTGGCTTCTCATCATGGGTCAAGTTTCCATTCAATTGTTAGCTTTCTTAGTGGCTATTCTGGGAACTCCACTGTATCAGTTTGTCCTTCAGGACACTTGTAATAATTTCAGCCTATTGATTCCCTTCATTGGGCTACATCAATGTTACATGGTGGTCACCCTGCTCACTTGTTATTTTGCATTTTTAGGAATAGATAATCCATAGAGCAGAGAAGAACTTGTCTGACTTCTTCATCATTCTAAACCCAGTGACAGCCACAGTAAACAGCACATGTGTAGTCTTAAAGTCTTAGGAAAATGTTTTCAGTTAAACAAATATGTGATACTTCCTTGTTCAGAACTTTTGTGAAACTAGCTTTTCACTATTTTTGAATATAGTTAATGATGACCAAGGTTTTTTCTTTTATGTTGTAAATTTTATTTTCGATGACAGCAAAAATATTCAATATTTGGGGCTTCAATGAAGTGATGTAGTGAAGAGCTAATGAGGGATAAAGCATAATGACTATCTTATGGAATCATTTATCTCCGAGTGTTTAGCACATTATCTGACATCAAACTGTTATTTGCACAAATTATATACATTATAAATTATTAAATATTACTTTTTCTATTTAGTATAGAATGTTCAACAAATAAACACTTCCAATTGTATTTGTTCAGAGAACAATTATGGTTTTTAGAGACTTTTCTGTAATCTCTTGTGAAGTTTTGTTCTTTTGATTACCAACTTTCTTGTTTAATATTGCCTGTCACATCCTTGAGCCCCTCATTTCTGTTAAATGAAGCAGTTCTGGTTGTGTATGTGAAATTCAAAACAGAAATGTGCCTTCCTTGGATTATGTAAGACCAAAAACTGCAGGTACACTAATGGCTTTTGTACATCTGTTGAAATGATCTAGGAACCCATGGCAGACATTTTTGTTGCTTTTTTCAAAAGTATTATTTTTTTATAGACAGGGACTGAGATGCCAGAGAAATGCAACACATTAGCAATAGGCCCTGCCCTGGCCAGTGTGGTTCAGTTGGTTGAGCATTGTGCTGTGCACCAAGAGGTTGCTGGTTCTATTCCCAGTCAGGGCACATACCCTGATTTCGGACTCAATCCCCAATTCCTGGTATTAGGTATGCAGGAGGAAGCCGATCAATGTTCTACTCTCACATTGATGTTTCTCTCTCTTCCTCTCCTTTCCTCTCTAAAAATTAATTTTTAAAAGTCTTAAAATAATAAATAGGACCTGATTATGTGTAATTATTATAGCACAATAAAGTGCAGTGGTTTTGATGGAGAAGACAGTTCTAGTACTTTCTTTCAGGAATGCAATAGAATGTTTTACATTTATAACTTGAGACTCACTTTTTCTTTAACATATAAAATTCTTTATTGATGCACTTTGGACATAGAAAAGGCTGTTCATTTATCTTCAATAAGTCTGTGATTTATTGAGAAGAATAAAATACTTATTAATCATTAGAGTTCAGGATATGAAATAATTTTTCAAGTTGTCCAGATGAGCCTGTCCGGTTAAATTCTATCATCAATTGTAGAAACTTGGCCTTGAATGTCAATCTGTCTTTAGACACAGTTTTAATTTCAGCTTCTACCAGTGCATCAGTGACTTGACAGTGAGTTATGAATTTCCACTTTCTCAGCTGGACAAGTTGCTCACAGAGTTTCCATTAACACAACCGTATTCTGGAGGGATTATTTTAGATAAATGTGATGTTTTAATAAAAGTAAAAATCTCTCTTCTGTACTATGTGAAAATTGTGTGTGTAAAATGAGTCATATGACATATAAAATGGAAACTGTATTCATTGTGTGTTCCTGTCTTCTGAAAACCCTCACTGCATACTAAAAATCCATTTTCATTAGCAGGGGAAAAAACCTCTCTAGCAAAGTAATATTGTTCTAATAATCCCCAAAGGCCAAAGAAAAGTTCCGTTGTCCATTTACTTCCAAAAATGATAGTTTACATAGTAAGAATACACGTAAAAACGCAATTTGATATGATTGCCTTTGAACACAGGAAAGAAAGTCAATTAAATGTATTGCCCAACACTGATGAGAACACAGAAAGATAAAATAAAATGGCAGGACTTACTTCAAAAAAGAAATTTAGGTAAGTATCTTTTAATGACTACCCATTCTAATAGAAATCAATAGCTGAAATATAAAAAAAATAAAACAGATCAATTGATGCTGAATAAACTGAGGAAATTATTAGGCTATGCCATTGGATATCTGGTGTGGCCTTTAGACAATAGAATTTGAAGTTCTCAGTTTGTGTCTACACCCTGCTTAGGTATATACAAGCCTCAAAAAGGCATTCAGTGTTTTTTTAAGGATGAAATTAGGGTAGATGTATGCAGAACTTAGCATAGTGTGTTAGCATAGTAAGTGTTCAAGGTAGCAGAGCTGTTATTGTAGTTACTATTAATAATAAATAATTTATATACAATTTAATAGCCAGCTATTCAAGTAACTTCATATGAAAATAACCTTTCTGAATGTCATTTCTTCACTAAAAGGTACTGGCTCCAAATCAGTAGTTCTCAACTGAGGGCAATTTTGTCCTCACAGACAATATTAGACAATGTCTGGAGAAATTTTTCATTTTCCTGGTGGCGGTGGGAGTTGTTACAGCCATCTGGTGGGTGAATGCCAGGGATGTGGCTAAACATCCCACAATGCACAGGACAGCCCCACAACAAGGAATTATCCAACTCAAAGCATCAACTTGGTCGATGGTGAGAAATCCTTCTCTAAACCATTTATGTGATTTCCTTGCTTTCCTTAGCTATGTGACAACTGAGAAAACAGTAATCATGAAAACTGGAGTATACCATTTCAGTTCTTCCCATCCCCTCAGTGCTATAGGCAAGCCAAGCCAGTGGGTGGAATAAGAGTGCTTAGAGAGGGAAAGGGATGCAAGAGAAAATAAGAGAAGCTAATGAATATATGAAGTAATTTGCCAAGAAAATTTGATTAATATCTCTTACTTAAAATTACCACCATGAGGGAATGGGCCAAAAGTGAACTTAAATAATTTAAAAAGTAAAAATTCAGAAATGATAATAAGGCTCTACTCATGATATTCCAACATTTGTCAGGACGACCTGTGGGAATGTGGAACACATGGAAATGTACAATATAATTAGAAACATACACAAGTAGAAATCCAAATTAGACCACAAAGTTGACCATTTTTTGTCGACTTCTTCCTATATGTAATGACTTGGTTAGCTCAGGCTGATATAACAAAATACAGACTGGGTGGTTAAACAAACAGCCTTTCTTTCTCATGGCTCTGGAGACTGGAAGTCTAAGAGCCTGCAGGAGTAAACCAACTCCTAGAAGTATTGTTAGAGACAATCGCCTACATGTGGGTGTCATCTGGCAGTTAGGATTTTGCCCACAAGCAAGAGCGGAAACAAGTTGGAAAAAGTTCTCTGTACAGAAAGCTAAATTTTGCAAGGTCAAGTTCCAGGTTGTGTGTACAGACAGCTCTCTCAGCTAGATTTTTCACATTCATTCACAAAGCTGAGTGTTATTAGCTGCAAACACAAAGTATTTTTAGTGAATGCTGCTCATGAAGTAGGAGATGATAGATATACAAGAACCAAGAGGAGAATAGAAACACTTACTTGAGAAATAGCCTTAATAGTTTGTAAAATGTTATGTTCACAGCCACCCTTGGCAGGTTACAGAACATTTACTAGTAATCATCTTACAGACCAGAAAAGTGAGGTTCAGAAATTTTAAGAAACCCATCCAAGGTCTCACAGCTAGTAAGGAGTAGATTTCAATTTAGATTTGTCCCTAAATTGTTCTTATTACTGGATCACGTTGCTTTCACCAAGAACACAAGAAATACTTCTTTCTGAGATGAACAGAGAAAAAAAGGGTGGGCAAGGTTACACAAGGTCAGATACTAGAAGGAAGGGAATTAAAGGAACTCTTCCCTGTTCTTTTGAAGCCATCTGGACTCTAAAGAGTGACTCATGGTTACCTCAAAAGGTCATAGTCATAGGATGATGAGATGCAGAGAAGAGCTTGAGGGGATGGTAAAGCCTGAGACGGACACACACACAGGCTCGCAGGGCTGTGCAGTGCAACTGTGGGGAACAAGCAAGGTGAGAGCAGCACCATTGGTAATGGTCCCCATCAGAGAGCAGGTGAGGAAACAGATATAACAACTTGAACATAGGATAAAGTGCCTGGTTTTGTGGCTTCTGCATACTTGCCCAACTCTACTGTGCCTTGGCATAATAAAATATTGCATAGACTATCAACATGCTTTTGTGAAATGGTAAATTATGAATATTTTCAAAATTTAAGCATTACAGATGGACTTTAAAAATTATCTTAACTTATGGACACACACACACACACATATTTTTAAGCTCACCTTTTTTAAAAAAGTGATTTGTGGTGGAATAAGCATCCACACAATGGCATTCCTTATCAACAGTGCCCTGGGGAATTAGCACAGAGAGGGGACAAAGCCCTCAGAGCTGAGAAGATGCTCAGGAAGATACAGCTGTGCTGAAAAAAAATACTGACAGTGACAGAAACAAGAGTGTGGCTGGAAGCTCTCTGATTTTTCTCTTCTTTGTAGGGCAGTCAAAAATTCTATCATGCATGATCAAAATTTTAATTAAATATGTTTAAATTCTAGTTTAAAACATTGTTTCACTATCCACTGAACACTTTGAATTCTCCATGAAGATAATAAATCTCAGTTGCCATACAAATTTTGAATGTGAAATGTGATTAAAAGTAGGTTTTTGTTATCTAGCGAAACTCACTAAATGGACTAGTTGTCAATAATGGTAAGGAGATTATTTGTTTGCTACAGTAAAAAGAAAGGAAATTAGGATTTCTTGAGTTATTACAAAGGCCAATCAGTTATTTTTTTTTAGTCCTGATCTTGTTTACTTCTTTTTTTAAAATATATTTTATTGACTTTTTACAGAGAGGAAGGGAGAGGGGTAGAGAGTTAGAAACATTGATGAGAGAGAAAAACATCGATCAGCTGCCTCCTGCACACCCCCTACTGGGGATGTGCCTGCAACCAAGGTGCCTGCCCTTGACCGGAATAGAACCTGGGACCCTTCAGTCTGCAGGCCGACGTTCTATCCACTGAGCCAAACTGGTTAGGGCTTGTTTACTTTTTTTTGCCAAAATTGCAAGTGAACATTATCATCCATTTTATATATGAAGATACTGAAACACAGAGATAAAGTATCTGTATGAGATCACATAGCCAAGAAAGCAGGAGTAACCAAGGTCTGCGGCAATAAAGGCTTTGAATTTTACACCACTCAGTTGCTCTCTCCAATAATACTGGAAGGAGTGTATGATTTCTTTTCTAAACAGGAACTATCAAAATTTAAGCATACTATATATTGAAGGTCGGAAGGTTTTTACAGAGCAATGAAATCTAAAAAATATTAAAATGAATTTTTAGATATTAATCTGGTTTTCTCAAAGAGCTGTAACTTTGTTGTAGACCTTCTGGGAAATATGACATCATGGATTGACCATGTGTGTCTACCAGCATTTGGGTTTCAACTGGAGGTAGTTCCAGAAGAAAGAAATCCTGCAAATGCAATTACTGCTTCTTTGGTCCAGAGGTAGTGTCTTTCTTTCCTTTAACTTCATATGGTGACATCATTCAAATCAGAAATGGAAGAATACTATGCCAAATTTAGAACATACTTGAACTTTGGGACTTCATACCTTAGAAATAAATTCCAGTCTTTAGACGTCAGTTTGAGAACTATAAAAGAACATGACTTCCTTTTTTCCAAGAAAAGTGCCTCCGGGCAGCCTCTTGGACATCGAATTTCCTCCACAAAACCAGACTGCAATGAGCTAAGCCCTAGCCAATTAAAAACATATGTACCAAGTTGTCCCTGGACCCAACAGCTACGAAAGAAACACACCAATATTCTCATGATAAATGTACCAATCAAGGGATTTCAATACACATCGAACTCAGTTGAAAACTAGTAACGCCTTTCTGACAACATGCATTAGCTTCCTCTATTCACCAATTCTAATACTTAGTACTCATGTTAACAAACTTTTTAAACCAAGTCCAAAATTAATTTAAGATAAATCCTTCCCTATGGCAGGTCTTCCAAGAGCAAAACCAACTCAGAACTGGAAAACTAAAACAACTTGAAAATGGGGGGGGGGGGAATCATAAAACCAAATCAATTTGAAGATGGGAAAAAATCATAGGCACTTCCATGTAGACTTATCTGAAGGGTGTGATAGACTGGGATAGTTTTCATGTTAGAAACAGTTATCAGATTTTATGTTTGCCTTAAAAAAACAAATTGATTTACACTTGATAAATAGGGTGAAACACAATAAAAACACAGTAAGAAGTTATAACACTGTTGTATTTCAGCATCAACACTTTAGCAACCCATCAACACATCTGCCAAAGAATTTACACTCTGGTTTTATTCCATGTTATTAGGAACTGATTGTAATTGTTTTCATTTACATTTGAGAACACATGTAATCCTAGAAGACTTAACCTAGAATCTGCATTTTCAGAGGATTTGTAGTGATGATAGCTATTGTTCTCTCTCTATGTTTATGTTTCTTTATTGGACCAGAATAAGGTGATGTATTTACTAAATAGAGACCTGTGCGGAAATTACATACTACCCATCCAAATAGATTTTAATTATACTCTGCCTGTTGATGGAATGGTTCCATTTATAAAATTTTAAACATCAAAATCTTTAAATTTGACCAGGCTACCCATTAATTCATTCCTGAAAAAGTAAGTGGCATTTAATTTCTTCAACTACTATATTTTACACTATCAAAAAGCATAAGCAGCCCTGGCCAGTAGCTCAGTGGTTAGAGTGTCAGCCCTTGCACTAAAGATTTGAAGGTTCAATCCCTGGACCCATTCTGGGCACATGTGGGAGGTAACAATGTGTTACTCACCCACTGATACCTCTCTCTCTCTCTCTCTCTCTCTCTCTCTCTCTCTCTCCCCCTCTCTCCCTTCCTCCCTCCCTAAAAAGCAATGGAAAAAATATCCTTGGGTGAGGATTAACAAAACAAAACAAAACAAAATTTAAGCATTAGGTAGTTTCTCAAAATGTTGTTTTATGCATAAAGGCGTTTCACAGACAGAGCAGAGTTGATCATCTCACCCAGATTCATACAAACGGGTCTCAGTTGAGAACTATATGCTAAATAGCTGGTACTTAGAGACAAAGTACTCCTAACCTGAGTTTATCCATGATCTGTAGATCTGGAAAAGATTAGTTTTGAAATCCATATTTTTATGTTCCAATTCTCATTCCACCTATTTCTGTATCCGCACCCCCAATTGTAAAGGCATCTTTGACAAACTCTCTAGTTCTGTTCACCTCATAAGGCATCATTTCAGAAGGAATGCAGCCAGCCAGCCAGCCGGGTGTATTTCGTCAGCCGTCAAGCATTGGTACAGTTCCAGGTCAGGATTACTTTGTTTTGGCAAAAAGCAGGGAAGCCTCAAGCATGTGGGGGATTTAAAATCAATCTAATCTTTCGTTACAGTATAAACATCCCTTTTACTTTTTTTAAGTGTGCAAATCATAAAGCATGATATTAAACCAAATATCAAGGCATCGGTAGATTGCTTTCCTAGTTGGTGATGTTTTCTTCTTATTGTGGGCACTAATGTCTTTCATTTGATTTGAGTGGCACCTTTCCTCCAGTAGAAGCCAGGAGAATGTAAGAGCAGCAGCTTTTGTCCATTTCTGGGCGTTTCTGGGCGCAGAGATGGGACTGTTACTATGGCATTTAAGGAGGAAAAAATAAGCTGCTCTGCATTGTGTCAGTCTCACTTGGAATCTATTTTTGAAACGTGTACTATAAGGACATTCCTGTTCACACAGAACCAGTGACTTACCCTCTGGTGGATTCTACCCTTACAGCTGGTTGGCAATAAATAAAGTCAGAGCAGAGGGTGTGTAATTAAAAATTAACTGCATCCAACTGGCCTCACACTGCTTTCACTTGTGTATGCTTGTTTGAGTAGGTGCTTTTCAAGTCTTTTGAATTGTAATGTAAAAGAAAGCCTCTGGTAATCAAAATCTCTAAAAAGGAGGGAGAAGGTTGTCCACCTTGGTTGTCCTCAAATCTTATTTCCTGGATTTTTATTTCTCAACCTTCTTGCAATTTCATAACTCCAGGGGCAGGGAAGCAGGCCAGTGGTTGGCAAACTGTGGCTCGCGAGCCACATGCGGCTCTTTGGCCCCTTGAGTGTGGCTCTTCCACAAAATTCCGGCTCTTCCACAAAATACCAACTTCTGGGCATGGGCCACGAAGTTTCAATCACACTGTACGTGCGTGCCCGCATGTGGTATTTTGTGGAAGAGCCACACTCAAGGGACCAAAGAGCCACATGTGGCTCGCGAGCCGTGGTTTGCCGACCACGGTACTAGACTAACAAAAAGCTGCTTCCAGATCAAGAGTCCAGAAGCTCTGATTATCCTACCAATCCTTACCATGCTATGGAAACTTTCCTGACTCTTTAGTTCAGCCTACACAAGGTTGACAGTTTTCAAAGATGTGCTTTAACAGCTGAGAGGAGGGAAGGGAGGGACATAAGATACAAAATAGAAAAGCAATTTAAATACTCAAAAACATTTCTAAAATGGAAATAGGTTATTGCTCCTGCTGAGTGCCCCATTTTAAAGGAGAGATCAGTTTTGAGCACCTTTATTGCACCATGCCATGAAGGACTGGCCATCTACCTAGTGCAAGTTGACAACATTGGACTCTTCAAAATGATGATGAGTGAAACTCTATTTTCTAATATGATAGGAATTTGTCCTCACTTGCTGCAGCACTCCTGCCAGAATCACCATTCATGAACTTTTAGAAAGTCTTGTTAAGCACTAGGCACAAGTACATCGTTTTACAGCAAAGAAAGGAGGTAGGCTCTCACAGCCATGGCATTGACTGGCATTTCCAGGTGCCTCAACATCCTAAAACAGCTGATAGAATGATGGAGCAGCCTGCTGGAGGCTCAGCTGGAGACAACACTGTTTGTGTTTGTGTTGTAGTCCTAAGGAATTCTGTTTGACCCTCAAATCCACAGCCAATGTATTGAGTTGTGTACACCATAGTAAGAACTGGGAACCATGGGGCAGAAGTAATGGCAGCCCTCACTGTACATGAATAGACCACTAAAAGTGTTTTGCTTCCCATTTCCACAATCTTGCAGGGTTTAAAGGCTAATGTTTACCAAGAGAACAAACACTGTTTCACCAGAGAATACAGTCACAGTTCTATCAAATTGTAAACCAGGACAACTCACTTGGCCAGGCTGAGCTCCTCATATTACTGAAAAACAGACAGAAAATATAGTTGTACACAGTGCTTTTTGGAGTGTGTAATATATACACATAGATATGTAAATAAAAGACAGATGCAAGTTTTATATCTATACGTATATAAAATAAATATGCCTTGAAAGAAGAGAGAAATGCATCCACATTAATTCATTTGATTAAATAAAATTTTAAGAATAAAAGACAGTATTTAAATGCATATCATTTCTTCCCCAATGGGTTCTGCCATTTATTAGTCATTTGACTATTGACAACTTACTTAATCACTTCTTGACTTGATTTCATGACTGTAAAATGGGACAATGGTAGTAGATGATATTTTATAAGATTAAGAAGACTAAGTGACATAATTTACATGAGGTCATAATTTATGTGAAGAGCTTAGCACCTTTTTTCAAGAAAATACTCAATAAAAATGATCTATTACACTCATATATTTATAGTAATATATTTATGCACATATATACATATCAAACATAAGTGATGAATATAGATAGAGTAACCATTTATCATGAACTTTTTTGCTATTTTATTTTTAAGAAAATCACAGTGGAATTATAAACCTTCTTTAATACTTTTAAATTAAAAATGTATAGTTTAAAAATTATAGGCATGGAAATAACAAATTGTTTTATGCATATATAATTTATTCTCTGGACAATGTCAAGAGGAACAACCAAATATATTGGTGTTTGTAGAAATGAAACTTTAAACCTTCAATATATGCTTAACTGTTTTACAGTCCCCATATTGTCCCCAGAATGATTTCTCATTTTGCTCTTTAGATTCTTAAGTATTGGTAATGATGTTAAAATTATCATTCCTAAATGGTTCTTGAGGTTATACATTTTGGCAACCTTCAGCTTTCCACCACATTTTTCTCATAGTTTTAGAATTTATAGGCCAGAATTTGCTAGGAACACATTTAGGACTATTTTTTTTAATGACTATATGGCTTTTTTAAAGGTGTAGGCTGAAATTGGTACAGATTTTGTTCTAGTAAATCACTCCCCTTGAACGTCATTACTGGGTTGACAACTCCCTCATCCCACCCTTCTAACCCACAGGCTGCCTTGATGTGGGAATTGTAGGACTATAATTAATCTGGAAGCAAACTGAAGTACCATGATCATTTCATGTAATGTTTTTTAGCTGTATAATTCCTCCCACACTGGTGCTCAATCTGTGCATTTTCCAAATATGTTTGCCAAAGAAGAAACACTGAAGAAAATAAACTTGAAATAGACAAGGGAAAGGGAAAGTAAATGAATTTAAAAGTTTAATGGAAACCAAAGTAAGTTAATGGGGTTAGGAATTTCCTTGCTAGTTTTTGGCCAATTATAATTAATCAAGTCAGCTGTTTTTAAGACTGAAAAGGGGTAATTTCCTCTTTTAGAGATTTTTTAGGCCACAGAAACACTGAAAATATTTCAGGACTATTAAAACTAAAAGAAATTTTTGATATTAAATGGTCAAAATACTCATTGGATAGATACAAATATTAAAACTTAGAGGTGTAAAGTGATTTTCCTATACATTGTTAGTAAAATTAAGACTAAATTCTGTTTGAGTGTTATATCCAGGGGTCCACATGATGTACTCTATACCAGATCTATATCTATTATCTTATTTTAGGCATCACTTAATATTTATAATGCTAACTTCAAGGTACATGGATCAATTAACTTCAAAAAGTGGGGGTGTGGGAGGGAAACCCTTATTTGTTGTGGGATGTCAACTAATAAATGCAGTGGGAATGATGGAGGTAGGACTTAGCCACCAAAATAATAAAAACTGATCAATACAAGAGTAATTAATGATTGCCAAAACCATTTGGTAAAAGTTTTTTGGGAACAGGATATTTGAACCGCCTCAAGATATCTCCCCAGAGCTTGCTCATTCATGACAAAGGGAGAAAGATGGCAGGTATGTACTACCGTAGATCAGTGAGTAGAGTTCACATTCCACAAATGGGACACACGTGTGTCTCCCAGGGTGATGAGCTGAGGGTGCACAACCCAGGAGCCTATCTGCCAACAAACAAATAACAGACACCTGAGTCAACTCATTAGGAGTAATCAGAAATTCACAAATCAGGAGACAGTTTGAAAATATTCCTCAAATATTGTAATGTCATGGAAGACAAAGACTGAGGAGTTAGTCCAGAAAAAAAAGAGATGTGGCAGCCCAATGAAGTGATCAACACCAGATTGCATGTTGACTTCAAAAATAAAGCTGAAAAAACTTTAATAAAATAATCAGTGAAATATGAATATGGGGTCATTAATGCACACTGGCATTATATCATGATACATTTTTCTGAATCTGATCATTGCATTGTATGTAAATTGATGGCTTTGTTCTTAGAAGATAGAGGAAGAAGTCTTTAGAGTTGAAGGATTGGTATGTAAGCAATTCACTCTTTAATAATTTGGCAATAATAATAATGAGAATGATCGTATGAAGAAGAGGAAGAGATGATGAAAAATACACATACTACACACACATACATTGAGAGAGAAAAACTAACAACTAGTGAATGTAAATGAAGGAGGCACATTTGCTCATTTTAAAAATTTTGCAACTAGTCTGTAAGTTTGAAAATTCTTTAATAAAGTGCTTCAAAATATTTTTATGATTATAATGAAAATTTAACTAGAAAACTTCCATTTATACTACTATGAACTGTAATGTCATATAGATGATTTCTGTTCCCTGTATGTCACACCTCACTTGTCACCCTGGTGGAAAGAATTCCTAGAATTATCAAAGGAGTGGATACTGCCATTATTAAATCTGTGCTGCACAATTCACCATAGCTAAGATCTGGAAACAGCCTAAGTGCCCATCAGTAGATGAATGGATTAGAAAACTGTGGTACATCTACACGATGGAATACTATGCTGCTGTAAAAAAGAAGGAACTCTTGCCATTTGCAACAGCATGGATGGAACTGGAGAGCATTATGCTAAGTGAAACAAGCCAGTCAATTGAAGGAAAAATACCACATGATCTCACTCATTCATGGATAATAAAGACCATTACAAACTTTTGAACAATAATAGATACAGAGGCAGAGCTGCCTCAAACTGATTGTCAAACTGCAGTGGGAAGGCCAGGGAGGGTTGGGGGACAGGAGGGAGGGGAGTAAGAGATCAACGGAAGGACTTGTATGCATGCATATAAGCATAACTAATGGACATAAGACACTGGGGGGTAAAGGAGGGCAGGGGTTTGTCAAGGGCGGGGGGGGGGAAAAGGACACTTATGTAATACCCTTTGTAATACTTTTAGCAAAAAAAAAAAAAATCTGTGCTGCATTGGGAGTTGGAATGTGACACTTTTGTTATAGACACTATAAAGTTAGAATGAACATACACTTGGGCAATTTAAATCTAAATCTCTCATTAGCTATTATGATGGTTAACTTTATGAGTCAATTTGGCTGGGCCTGAGTAGTCAAAAATTATTCTGGATGATTCTTAAGGGTGTTTTTGGATGAGATTTACATTTAAATTAGTGAACTTTGAGTAAAATACTATAATATAAGTGTGTGGGTGGCCCCCACCAAACAGTTGAAAAATAGAACAAAAGTCTGACCCACCCTGAACAAGTGGGATTCTCCCACAGACAGCCCTCAGACTTCATCTACAACATTAGCTCCTCCTTGCTCTATAGCAGGTGGCCTTTGGACTCCAATGTAACTCCTCTAGATCTTCAGCCTGCTGGTCTCTTCCATCATATTTTTTAGCTTCTAAGTCTCCACAATCGTATGAGCTATAATTCCTTAAAATAAATGTCTTTCCACAAATATGTACATCCTATTGGTTCAATTTCTCTGAAGAAACCTGACCGATATAGCTATCTAAATCACTTGAGGCAGGGCCAAATCAAGGTATCATGATTAAATTTAAAAATGCCCAAAAGTTATCAAAAGAAAGAAGACAAGGAAATGTGGAAAGGACATACAAAAAAGGAATTAAAGTTCAATCTATATATATAAAAGCCTAAGTGACCATTACGATTGAATGACCAGAACGACTGATCAACCAGTTGCTCTGATGCTCACTGACCACCAGGGGCAGGAGCTCAAAACAGGAGCTGCCCCCTGGTGGTCAGCGTGCTCCCACAGCCAACCTCCCATGGCCAGTCAACCTCCCTCCAAAATTCCCCAATCTGGCAGGCCCTGTTTGGCAGTTAGCAAACCCCCAGGCCCCAGCCAGCAAGCCACCAGGCCCCGGCCAGCAGTCTCCCAGGCCCTGGCTGTCCCAGCCCTGATCAGGACTGGGTGAAATAGCCCCTATAGGTGCTGATCTCTGGCCAGGCCTAGGGACCCCACCCATGCATGAATATAGTGCACCAGGCCTCTAGTCTATATTAATAAAAGGGTAATATGCTAATTAGACCAGACCTCTTCTGGACATCCTTCCTGACAAAGCTGGGCCTGGGATAAGTCACTTGCCCGTGGTCCCGGGCACCAGTAGCTGCGGCTGTGGCCCGGCAGAAGCTGCCCATCCTTAGTCCTGGGCACCTGCAGCCAGCCTGGGTGGAGCCGCCCCCAGTTCCGGGCACCTACGGCAGGCCAGAGAGAGGGAAGCCCAGGTCCCAGGTGAGGGGCCGAGACAGAGGCAGTTAGGGGCCATCAGGCAGGCAGACAGAGGGGTTAGGTGCTATCAGGCAGGTAGGCAAGCGAATGGTTAGGAACCAGTGGACCTGGATTGCGAAAGGCATGTCGGACTGGCAGTCAGACATCCCCCGAGGGGTCCCGGATTGGAGAGGACCCCCTCCCCCCATGCATGATTTTCGTTCACTGGGCCTCTAGTGTTATTATAATACCATTTGTCATATGGAATGTTGTCAATAGGCCATTTGAATAAGCCATAACATCCCAAAGACTATCTGTTTTTTAAATTAATATAAAAATATGTGTCCTGATTTTTATTTCTCCAGACAGAGTAATCTTGATCTCAAATAGAGAAAATGATTTACTTATTTATCCAGCCACCCTTTCCTGAGCACTCACATTGCATCAAGTGATATGCTCCATGCTGGTGTCTAAAATGGACATGATCACTGCTTTATTCAAAAATCCATTCCAGTGGGAGATTGGAAATTTGATTAAGCATTAAATAAGATAGGATAAGAATTAAGATAGGAGAGGAATAAATCAGACAGAGTAAAGAACATTGGACAAGACCTAACAAAAAATAAATAAAACAGGCATTTAGAACTATGGGAAATTTGAGTCAAATGATTTTGAAGAAGTAGGTTCCAATTCTATATATTATAGCTACAGTGCCAGAGCATTATGTCAAAATATATCCTAAGTACAATGAGAAACCATTCAAAGATTTGAGGTAGGCTTGAGAGCAAATATATTTCAAAAAGAAGTCTGATGTGTTTATTTTTTCTTTTGTTTCCCTTGCCCAAGGAGATATATCAGAAAAAAATATTGCTACAAGAAATGTCTGAGATTTTACTGCCTATATTTTCTTCTAAGATTTTTATGGTTTCACAACTTACATTTAAGTTTTTAATGCATTTTGAGCTTATTCTTGTGTATGGTGTAAGGAGGTGGCCTACTTTCATTTTTTTTGCACACATCTGTCAATTTTCCCATCACCATTATTCAAGAGACTATCTTTACCTCATTGTAGTTCTAGCCTCCTTTGTCAAATATTAATTGACCATAAAGGAGTGGGCTTATTGCTGGGCTCTATATTCTGTTCCATTAATCTATGTGTCTGTTTTTATGCCAGTACCATGCTGCTTTGATTACTATGGCTGTTTAGTAGTTTGATATCAAATAGTGTGATACTTCCAACTTTGTTCTTTTTTTTTCAAGATTGCTTATGACCCAGAATATATTTGTATTCTGTAAATATATCTAAAGAAACCAAAAACACTGGATTCAAAAGAATATTATGTACCTCAATGCTTATTGCAGCTTTCTTTACAACTAGAGGCCCAGTGCATGAAATTTGTGTGGCAGGGAGAGGGGGGTACCTCAGCCTGGCCTGCACCCTCTCCAATCCGGGACCCCTTGGGGGATGTCAGACTGCCAGTTTAGGCCCAATCCTGCACCGGCAGTTGAACATCCCTCTCGCAATTCAGGACCTCTGGCTCCTACCTGCTCACCTGCCTGCCTGCCTGATTGCCCCTAACCACTCTGCATGCCAGCCTGATCACCCCCAACTGCCCCCCTGCCAGCCTGATTGGGGTTGGGGGGGCCGATTGGGGACAGGGACAGCCATGGGGAGGGGCTGTGGTCAGTCAGCCAGCCGGCCATGCCCCCAAATGGGGTGGGGGATGCTGATAGGGGCCAGAGGCCTGGGGGAGGAGCCATGGGTGGTTGGCCAGCCAGTCTTGCCCCTGATTGGGGTGGGGGCACCGATCTGGAGTGGGGCTGAGCAGGGGGAGGGCTTCAGGAGATTGGCTGGCCGGCCCTGACCCCTATTGGGGTTGGGGGTGGATCAGGGGCAGGCAGCCACGGAGAGGGGCTGCAGATCTATTGTGGTGGAGCAGGCTGATCGAGGGCGGGGCTGGCCAGGGGGGAAGGGAAGGGGCGTTTGGCCAGCCGGACCACTCTTTTTTTTTTTTTTTGGCAACTTTATGACTTTTATTTGTGGTGCCTGTGCTATGTCTGAAAAATACCTTCTCCCCCTGCCTGGGACAGCACTGGGGAGGGGGCAGCAAAAAATAGAAGACCTCCCTCCCTATTGCCCATGGACGCTATATACAAGCCCATCTGGCCCAGGCCGGCGGGATGCTTGGCACATTCAGGGGCTGGAGGGGTGACTGGTGGCAGCACACATGAGAGGGGACCTCCGGGTGGCCACTCTGATCCTGGCACTTCCTGGTCCTCGGTTCCTTCCTGGTCCTGCCTGCAGCTCTGGACTCCTACCTGGCTCAGCCTCTCATCTCCATCCTGGCCTCAGATGGCCCCCTTGGCTCCTGGGGCCTCTGTCCTCTCCTCCCAGGCTTCACAGAGACTCCCTGGAGGTCCCAAGGGGAGGTAATGGCTTCTCAGAGACTCCCTGGCAGCCCTGTCACTTGTGTTCACACAGGGGAAGGGATGCGTGTGGCAGAAGCATCTCTATAAATGTGGGTGCAGAGGCAGGTCCTCCGGGGTCACTTGGACAGTTAGCTGATGACACGGATCAGGGCCGCATTCTCATCCTTTAGGCACTGGTTGTCAGCTCGGCGGTTGGACAGGCCCTTCAGCTCCTCTTCCAGTTCAGCGGCCTTGTGCTCCAGGGCCCTGCGCTCAAATCTCACCAGCTCCAGGATGGCCGGCCTCTCTGCAAAGCACTCCTGCCTCTGCATGGTGGCTTCAGCTCCACCTTGAGCTGCGCCAGCCGAAGCGTGGTCTGGGTCAGGGCCTCACGAAGTCTCTCGTTCTCAATGTGCAGCTTTGCATACAGCTTCCTGAAGCCTCCCTTGGGCTCTTCTGATTCAGGCTGGGGTTCTGGGTTTAGGTCCTGCTGCCTCCAGAGGGGAAGGGCCGGATTCTGGGCTGATGTCCGCTGGCTTCACCTCCTCGCCCTTCACAGGCCCTCTCCTCTCCTTGCCAACTCTGAGGTGCTCCCTGAGGCCTGTGGTCCCTGTCCTTGCCCATCAGGCACCTCTACTCTCTGGGCAGGGCCATCAGAATTCTCAACCCCAGGGACTCGGGGCTGCCAGGAAGGGTCCAGGCTCTGTGCGCCCTGCTCTTGATCGGGATGAGAGAGTCTGATCAGGGGCAGGCCAGCAGGGGGGGACGGGCTGCGAGGTTGGCAGCCGGCCCCACCCCCTGATCAGGTGGTTTGCTGGCCCAATCAGGGCCATCTTCTGCCGGTTCACCAGTCCCCAGGCCCAACGCTGCCTCCACTGCCAGGCTGTCAGGCGATTGGGATCACCAGCTCATCCCTGGCTGCTTGGGGGCTCAGGCCTGCAGGAAAACAGGCGCTGGTGACTTCACCTGCATGCGCCTGCACTGGGCTGGCGGCTAATGGAACCCGCTGCCCGCTTGGGGCCGCCCATGCCCGGGCAGGTAGGCCCTGGGCACTGCTGCTGCTACTGCCATTGCCACTGCTGCTGGGGCTTGAGGCACTGACAGAGGCTATGGGGCATGCCTGTGCCTACCCGCCCCAGCCCCAAGCAGGCAGAGCATTCCATCAGGGGCTGGCCCCAACACATGGAGGTGAGGTCGCTTTCCTGCAGCTGAGGATGAGCTGGTGATCCCAGTGGCCTGACAGCCAGCCCTGTGCTCTGGCCACCCACCCCAATTACCCGTTCACCATGGCTGATCCATCGGAGCCCCTCGGAGGCCTCCTAGTTATGGATTGTGATGGTGATACGAATCCCCAATACTGCAAGTCCCCGCCCACCACACCTGCTGCGTGTGCAACCTCCTCCTGTCTGGTCGTGACCCTTAAGGTGTCCTGGCCTAATTTGCATATTACCTCTTTATATATATAGATAGCCAAGATTTGGAAGCACCCATCAATAGATGAGTGGATAAAATGCTGTGGTATATTTACACAATGGAATACTATCTATACTAATAAAAGGGCAAATGCTAACTAGACTGGGTCAACCGGCCATCTTCTGGACATCCAACTTCCTTCCGGACAAAGCCATAGTGGGAGAGGCCCAGTGCACGAAATTCATGCACTCGGGAGGAAGGTCCCTCAGCCTGGCCTCCACCATCTCACAGTCTGAGAGTCCTTGTGGGATGACCGACTGATGGCTTCCCTAGGGAGCTGGCCTAAACCGTAGGTCGGACATTCTTAGCTCTGCCACAGAGGCAGGAGAGGCTCCTGCCACCACTGCTGTGCTCACCAGCAGTGAGCCCAGCTCAGGGCTTCTGGCTGAGTGGCACTCCCCCTGTGGAAGTGCACTGACCACCAGGGGGCAGCTCCTGCATTGAGCGTCTGCTCCCTGGTGGTCAATGTGCATCATAGCAACCAGTCATTCCACTGTTCAGTTGATTTTTGTATTAGCCTTTTATTATATAGGATATTACCCTAATAAATTTAATTTAAAATACAATAAATAAAAAAATAGTTAAGATGGTAAACTTTATTTTTTTAACAACAGTTTTTTTAAAAAGTAATATATAGTGGTTACTAAGAGTTTGGGATTGGGGGCGTAGGTGGGCTGTTAATGTTTAAAGGGTACAGAATTTCAGTTTAGGGCAATGAAAAAGTCCTAGAATTGGATGGTGGTGATGGTTGCTCAATGTGATTGTAGTTAAGGCCACTAAACTGTACACTTAAAAATAGTTAAAACAGTACATTTTATGTTGTGCATGCTTTATAACAAAAAAAATTTTAAAAGAAGTGTGATGCTATCTAAGTGTTAGAAATGCTCTTAAAAGGTGTTGTGGGAATGAGACAGATACTGAAAAATGACTCAGCAAGGCAATTTTACTTCTGCAAAGGAGTGCACAGCCAACCAAAAAATCCGATTGGGAAGCACACTGAGTGGGAAGTTCATTCTCCTTTCTCTCTCTGACACATTGCTGCGCCATGTTCTGACTGGCTTAAGAGCATAGTTTCACATTCTGGTGTGAATGACTAATTCAGGTGGGATGGTGCAAAAGGGGTAGGGTTGACATTTGCACTTTAACTGCCTACCAGGAAATGGGGTGAACCTATGCCTTTGTCTTATAAGGAAGTGCAGATCTAGCTTATAGGTTAAGCTACAAAGTGGAAATTTATACAAAAAGGAAATGGAGTTAGTATCTAAACTATACCTTTGACAGAAAAGACTTTTTGATTCTCACATAAGGAATAAATTAGAGGGTGTTCTATGGGAAAAAAAGAGGAAATTTCTGGACACACTTGGAGATAAATGAGGCATGCAATGGGGTGAAAGAAGTGAGATATAGCTGAGAGAAGAAATATATATTTTGGAGATTAATAAAGAGAAGTTAGTAAGGTGGAAGGTTTTAAAAAAGGATATTCAAGGGTGAAAACCTAACCAATTTTGAAAGAAAGGGTGCAAAAGGGATAGTATTTTGATTCATCGCATGTCTAAAGACACTTTTATTCTCTTCTCACTTGATAGCTTTGATGAGCATAAACTTCTAGGATGAAAATTATTTTCTTTCATCACTTGAAGGTCATATTACTGGCTAACAGTGTTTTTGAGATGGGAAAGGAATCAATTTTAATTTCTCTTCCAATATATGTTAAGTGGAGAGGTATGAAGTTGTTTGCTTTTCTGTTTCTCTGTAGGAAACCCGATTTTTCTTTCTGCAAGCTATTAGTATTTTCTTCATGCCTAGTATTTTCCGTCTTCACAAAAGCATGCCTTGTTTAGATCATTGAATTCATGTTTTCAGGTTCTGGGTACAATTTCACTGAGGCAATTTTAAATTCTTCCATTCTAGTAAATTTGTACTGTTTTCTTAAAAAATAATTTATACGTACACATGCACACATATTTAGGGTTTTGAACATAATTGATTGGTGCCCTTATTTTATTATATCCATATACTTTTCTAAACTATTTTTCTCCTTTTTAAACTTTTGTACAAATTCAGAGAGATTTTTCTGCCTTGTACTGAACCACCAACTTTACTTTCCTACTTGAAAATTTCATGGCATCTTTCATGTGTCATGATTTCTCCTTATTCTTACTATCCTGTGTTTATTTGGTGGTTACAATGTCTTTTCTTAATCTGCTGGGTTGATTAATTGTAGACTCCTTTACTGCTATGGCTTTCATGGTGCCCTGGACTTTTCTTTTACATTTTCCAGCTTCCCTTCCAGCTCTGAGTGCAGACGTCTGGCCTCTTTAATGGGGCTGTGGGTCTTGCCCATCATGTTTCTGTAGTTGTAGCTTTGGAGGCTGAACAACTTCACCTAGGAAATCGCAACTTTCAGATCTTCTTCCAATTTCATCTTTTGTGTCTCAACTCTCCTCCCACCTGCTGTTTCTCTTTGCTTTTGAATGCTTTCCAGCATCTTCAAATACATTTTTAAGAAACTGATACATTTAGTAATTGTTCACTGAGCACTTCACTCTTCTACCTTAACCAGAGACTGACATGGGTTTAAAAACATGACACAAATTTTTGTTTGATCTTCTAGTATTCTTCTTAAGATAAATTAAATTAAAAATAAAGTTTAAAACTCTACAATAATTTGTGCTATATAGCATCTTTGGGTGGATAAAGGTTAAGAAGGGAGTTCTTATTGAATTCAATTTTCTCTGAAGTCATTTTCCAGAAAATAAATTAGGCTGGTATCTGCTCACCTGCCTGCCTGATGCCCCTAACTGCTCCCCTGCCAGCCTGATGGCCCTAACTGCTCTCCCCTGCTGGCCTGATCCCCCTAACTGCTCTCGCCTGTCAGCCTGATCCCCCTAACTGCCTATCTGCTCTCCACTGCCAGCCTGATGGTCCTAACTGCCTATCTGTGCTCCTCTCCTGGCCTGATCCCCTAACTGCCTATCTACTCTTCCCTCCTTGACTGATTGCCCTAACTGCCTAACTACTCTCCCTTCCACTCTGCAGCCTTAGGACCCCTGGCACAGGTGTGCCAAGAGCTCTGTGCCATGGCCTAACCCCTGTCCTGATTAGTCGTTACGTGACAGCATCCCAGACAATATGCACATTCCTCTATTATTAGTATAGATATCTCGTGTCATGTTATCAGGGAAATGATGGGCAGTCGGTCCATTTATGTGCTTAATCCATCGATACTGAGGTTTGTCAGGTGCCAAAGCCAATGTTTTATGTTTATGGAGACAATCAGGTTAGGAAAACTTTTCCAGAGTGGATTTTGCTTAGATTATTCATCGTATTACTCAAGTGTTCCTGTGGAAATGCCAGTTCTCTGTTTCATTCTCTTTTATGATCAGTTTTCTATTTTGTAGCTACGAAGTACTATATTTTGATATTTACTTGCATTTTGAGAATTTGTAGAGAATGTATAAATCCCCCAGTAAAAGAAAAATGAACTATTTTTATGATTTCTTACTTTAGTTCGTGTATTTAACCCTAGTCTTTGAATTTCAGACAATATTTTAAGGCTAGATCATTTTAAATTTTTCTTTTACTTTATTGAATGTATTAGTGTATCTATGTGTTATTTATGTGTGTGGAGTTTTTTGTTTGTTTGTTTGTTTGTTTTGCTTAATCCCTTCACCTTCTTTCATTTAGCTCCCCAAACTCCCTCCCCTCTGACAGTTGTCAGTCTGTTCCATGTATCCATGCCTCTGTTTCTATATTGTTCCTCAGTTTATTTTGTTCATTAGATTCCACATATAAGTAAAATCATATGAAAAATAACCTTATTTTCTATTATTAATAATAAAGCCAGTTTATTCTTCTAAACTAGAAACATAATCACTCAAACTGATATGACTAATCAGAATTTATTTTCTAATAAAATGATTAAAAATAATGGCCACTTTAAAAAGATATTATTATTAAATTAATATCATAGATTTTTTTCAAGCTATTAACTTCTTTGGCAACAAACCTATTATTTCTGATTTTAGCATGTAAATGTGTCAACCACTGAATTCTTAGCTGTAGTGTAATTTAGACTCATGTAATTTAAAATGTTATATTCATTTGCTCATCATCTTCAGATTCTTTTATGGGTATTGTCTGATCATGTATTGGCTCATTTACATTGAAATACTCCTGAGGCTCTTTTAATGTGTGTTTCCTTTCCTACTTTACTTTTGCTTTCAATGTCATTTTTGTTTCAGATTTATTTTTCAGATTGTATTTCAGATTTTTTGTGTTTTCAATTTCTAGATTCAATCTAACCTATTAGAAATATCTAATTTATTGATGTGTATTTATTTTTTAAAGTGTTACTCTCTTTAATCACTACTATATTGTTCTATTATTTTTAGAGTCATAGGATTTTTAAAACCAGGGTCATCTGAATCTTTTTCTTAACTGCCATTATTACAGAAAAAAATATTGTTGGACTGGGGGACATG
>NW_005871095.1:4463095-4466926 GCF_000147115.1 Myotis lucifugus | reverse complement strand
AGACAGAACTTCACTCTTGCATGTACCCAGGCAGATACAATGCATGACATGCACGTTTTCATGGAAGAAGACTTAACAGCACCGTTTGCTATACACCCTTTGGTAAGTCACCTTTTTGGTGGCCATCTGTGTTAGTTAATTGCCATAATCAAGAGTAAAAATTAAAACTTTTCTATTTCTATGGCAAGCAGGTCCTTATAACTTGGAGCAAGGCAACTATCTATAATAATAAAAGTGTAATATGAGGGGCAATGAGGCAGGCAGGCAGAGGCAGTTAGGTGCAATCAGGCAGGTGAGCACTTAGGGGTGGTCAGGCAGGCAGGCAGAGTGGTTAGGGGTGATCAGGCAGGCAGGCAGAGGAAGTTAGAGGTGATCAGGCAAGCAGGTGAGCAGTTGCAGTGATCAGGCAGGCAGAGTCACTAGGGGTGATCAGGCAGGCAGGCGAGTGGTTAGGGGCAATCAGGCAGGCAGGCAGAGGCAGTTAGGGGTGATGAGGCAGGCAAGCAGAGTGGTTAGGGGCAATCAAGCAGGCCAGCAAGCAAGAGGTTAGGAGCCAGTGACCCCAGATTGTTAGAGGGTGCAAGCAGGGCTGAAAGATCTCCCCCCCCACATGCACAAATTTCATGCACCGGGCCTCTAGTATATTTGTAATGTCCTTGGTCAAATATTTTACCCATTAAGAACATGGTGTTATAAGTTTATATATTGTTCTATATTATCTCAGATAATTGTATCTCTTCTCTTTTCCAGTTCTTCCAAATTAATCTATATTTATCTTAATGAAATATAGGAGCAATATAATTTACTACCAGTTGGAATGCTAACCATACTGTAAAATAATAACTCTTTTGTATGAAAGCAATACTTTTTAGAAAATATGTTTTGTTTTGGTTTTTTCATTGATTTTTAGAGAGCGAGAGGAAGGGAGAGAGAAAAAAAAATCATCCAAAAGAGAGAAACATAGATCAGTTGGCTGCCTCTTACAAGCCCCTACTAGGGATCAAGCCCTCAATCCTGGCATGTGTCCTCACCAGGAATTGAACCTATGACCTCTTGGTGCATGGGAGGAGGCTCAACCAACTGAACCACACCAACTAAGGCAGAAAGCAATACTTTTTCATGGCTAGATCGAGAAATTTCAGTGAAAGGTTAAATTAAAGCCATCTTATTTTTCCCACTTTTTATAATAATAAATCCCCATGAGTACTAATTTATACAAGGAAACAAACAGAAACAAATGTAGAAATAAAATAAATAATTCAAGCTAAACATTTTCTCTGATTGTACAAACTCAGGAGGTTTTAGATACACATTTTAGTTACCCTTGATCAAGCTAATCAACTTGACAAGCAAAGCCTCTTTTGTTGTATTATTAAATCATGTTCACTTGCTTTGATATTTCCTCTCTTAATTATCATTATCTTTTTTACATCCCAAGTATAAAAACTGCATTTAATAAAAAACACACAAAGAAAAAAAAACTCAATTCAGAGGAAGCCAGAATCATCAGGAGAGATACTAATAAGTGTGTTGTTGATGACAACTCTACTATGGTTTTCAATCAAATCTGCTACTTCGACCACAGACACCTTTCCTCACACAATGTCTTAATTTATTACTTCAATTTATTTGCTGGCCTATTTTATTTGTAGGCTTAGTCTAATTTTAACACTGTCAAGAATAATTCAGAGAGTATCGGGAAAGTCTGCTTAGAGGAGAGAACCTACGTTAATCTTCTCTGACATTAATAGAATTAGACCTTATTAACTCTGGCATGATTTATTTCATATTGTGTAAATACTAAGTGCAAGCATCATGTTCTCATTGAAACAAGTGTTTTACATGCTTCATATGCTGCAATTTAAAATAAGAATTGAAAGTGAGCCTTGAAAATAATTTGAAATTACTTAAATCTTGTCAAACTTAGAAAGACTATTACTGCCAAATGGGAAATACTAAATGTTGATAAACAGTGCTCATGGAAGTATCGGGGGTGGGGCGGGGGGAGGGAGAGTAAAAGTGGATCCCTCATATAAAGAAATGAGGCAGATGCTTAAAATGCTTGTTGGGCTCTTCAATATTCTTCAAGCTGACATTCTCTTCAGGTGAAGA
The DNA here is from genome assembly GCF_000147115.1 of Myotis lucifugus. Taxonomy (NCBI): domain Eukaryota; kingdom Metazoa; phylum Chordata; class Mammalia; order Chiroptera; family Vespertilionidae; genus Myotis; species Myotis lucifugus. Next base: position 4,464,814 of record NW_005871095.1, on the reverse strand, counting down.
AAATCTTCCCAATATAATGACATGTGTTTAATGCATATTTATGTTTTCTTTTTATACCAGGAGAACTGAAACTCAGATAAGTTAATGTTTGGGTCTTGTTTTGTTTTACTGCTTTTTTTCAGCCAGAGAGGGTAGTTTAGGATATCATTGTTGAGGTTGAAGCGAACTTGTTGTGTTTGGGAGGGTTAAGAAAAGTTACGAGATAGGGACAGGAAATTTACCTGCCTTACAACATTTGACTCAGTTTACCTGAGTACTATGTCACATGCCCTGGCATACTTTATGATAATGAAAAAGGAACTATGCTTAAGATTGCCTAAATTTTCATTGTTTAGGAGCACTTTCTAAAGAAATGAGAACACGGTGGGGGTGTTCCCATTCCTACTCTATTTGTGATTAAACAGCAAAGTATTATTGTTACTTTTCCTTCCATTGACTTGGGCTCACATCATCAGCTTATTAGCCAGATAATTCAGGCCAAACAGTTTGCTGACAGTCCATTGGAGAATTTTTTAAATGTGAGAATATTAGAATTTGCATCTTTAGAGAACATAGTGTATCTACATCTAAGTTGCAGATGTGTGGGAACTATTGGAACTACTATGTAACCACCATAAGATGAAAATAAAATATTAACATTGACTTCCTTCAAATGCAAGTGATGAAAAAATGTTGAAAAGTTAGATAGGATACTGGTCTTTGTTCTTTTGAAATGAGAGCAGAAATAGCACATTTTTTAAGTCTCAGTTATTTACTTGTAAGAAACATATGGAGGAAATTATTAGGCAAAGATTTCATATTTCTAGAACAGTTTATTTTGTAGCTGTCAATTTGGGTGTGAATTATACAGCTTAATATAGTAGGAGAATGACTGAAACAAGTAAAGGTATTTGCTATGTCTGTTATATAATATTCATTGTTAACTGGAATTTACATACCTTATCTAAATTCTTTTAAAAAACATACCAAAGTAAACAAACTTTTGGGGAATCATGCAGGACTACTTTATAAACATTTATGCATTTAAGATTGTCTTTAAAAATTTTGTCTTTAAATGACCATTTCATACATCAGTGGTAACTCCGGTTTTTCTTAATTTGGTGGGAGCCATGATGTTATGATGTTAAGCAACACCAGTGATAAGAACATTTCACTCCTTAGAGAAAAATAATATCCAAAAATGTAGTTTTTATAAATGAGAGAGCTAGTTTATTGGAAAATGGATATTTTAGAACCAGAAGACACGCTAGGGCTCATATAAGCCTAACATCAAACCTAATGTCAGGGAGGTCAAGTGACTTGCCCTAGGTCACACACCTGGACCTAAAACCCAGACCTCACTTTATCATCCAATTCTTACTTTACCTTAGTATAGTCTGAAAACTAACTGAATATTTTAGGACTATTGAGTGGAATAACACTATGTGGTCAGCATATTTGTCTTATAATTATTTAGCATATTTGTCTTAGAATTTTATATATAACTAGAGGCCCAATGCACAAAATTAGTGCAAGAGTAGGCTTCCCTTCCCTCTGGCACTTATGACCCAGGCTTCCCTCGCAGCCCCAGCTTTGTCCAGAAGGTCTAATTAGCATATTATGCTTCTATTATTATAGATACTAGAGGCCCAGTGCACAAATTCGTGCATGGGTGGGGTCCTTGACCTGACCAGTGATCAGAACTGATCAGGGCCAACCGTAGGAGGGGGGAATGGGGGG
>NW_005871095.1:4461031-4462326 GCF_000147115.1 Myotis lucifugus | reverse complement strand
GCTTCTTGATCGGGGTGGCAGAGTCCAATCAGAGAAGGCTGGCAGGGGCAAGGGGCCGCGAGGTTAGTCGCTGGCCCCACCCCTGATCCAGCCGGTTTGCCAGCCACAGTGGGTGTCATAGCAACCAGTTGTTAGGTCATTATGGCCAAGAGGTGCTCCATGCACCTCCTGGTGACCAGTTGTTTGGTCGTTTTGGCCATGACACCTCTTGGCCTTTTATTATTATGATTACTTGAATTTATTTCTTAGTGCTGGATAGGTTCTTTTAGGTGTTTTCTTTCTGCTTCTGGATCATTTCTTCCATTTATACCATAATTTCTAACTGCTCTGATTTCCATCATATTTTAGAAAATAACAGATGAAAATGCAGAAGTCCTTAAGTTGTTCTCTGTTACAGAATTTTAAATTTGAGGGACTGATCTGTATTATGAAGCTTCAATCACTCTTTGAAATACTGGTTTCTATACATTGAGCATAGGTAGTTTTCTTTCAATATATATTGGCTTTAGTAGATATTTTGCCAAAAATTGTATGGCTCCTTTGACGCTTGTCAAATGCAAACAATAAAGCTCTCTATATTAGTTTATTTTCTTTTTTAATTTATTTTTTCAATTACAATTTGCATTCAGCATTATTTCATATTAGTTTCAGGTGTACAGCACAGCAATTAGACAATCATCTACTTTGCAAAGTGTTCCCCCTGGTTTTTCAGATACCCACCTGGCACCATAGATAGTCATTATGATATTGTTGACTATATTCCCTGTGCTTTTCTTTACATCTCTGTGGCTATTTTGTAACTATGAATCTGTGCTTTTTTTATTTCTTCACCTTTTTCACCCACTTCTCAATCCCCTCCACTCTGGCAACCATCAATCTGTTCTCTGTATCTATGAGTCTGTTTCGGTTTATTTGTTTATTTATTTTGTTCTTTAGATTCCACATATAAGTGAAGTCATATGGTATTTGCCTTTCTCTGTCTGGTTTATTTCACTCAGTATAATACCCTCTAGTCCATCCATGCTGTAGCAAATGGTAAGATATCATTCTTTTTTTATGGCCAAGTGTTCTCCAAAGAGGGCATACAGATGGTCAATAGACATTTGCAAAGATACTCAACATCACTAATCATCAGAGAAATGCAAATTGAAAGCACAGTGAGGTATCACTCACATTGGTCAGAAAAGCTATCATCAATAAATCAACAAACAAGTATTGGCAAGGATGTGGAGAAAAAGGGGCCCTCATGCACTGTTTGGTGGGGTTGCAAATAAGTGCATTATTCTCCAAAGAGG
>NW_005871095.1:4435537-4442748 GCF_000147115.1 Myotis lucifugus | reverse complement strand
GAGACAGAGCGTAGGATATGAATTCCCTGTCTCTTTTCCTTGCTGCAGGTAAATAAAACTACTTTGGGACTAACTAATCTGGGTTTTGAATAGAGTACCCCAAGCAGGGAACCCTTCATTAACATTTGTACCAGAAATGTTAACGAGGAAGTTCACATTTTTGAAAACAATGATTTTAATACAATTGTAAATAAATTGAATGTGAAAACAATTATTTTGAGTTGTCACCTGGGCCCTAACCATACAAAGCGGCAGTCCATGTTCCAGGGCATAGCTTCCCTTTTTAGATTATTTCAGTAACCCAAACTTAGTGTACCTCTTGCACCTTTAGCCAACCAAGGTGTCTTTAATGCTAGGGAATAAAAAAGCTAAACCTGTGTTGTAATAGTATAGATACTGACAAGATAGGAGCTTTCCACTGAGGGGGGAGGGGGGAGGGGATGCTGCATTATGTTGCAGCAAATGGAGAAAGTTCTGTAATGCAATAACCAAAACATGGCTTCTTAATGGGATAGTTCAGAATTCTAGTCCTACTAGTTCTACTGAATTTTGTTCTGTTTGGACTTCATGCTTGCCCAATGCGATTCTGTGTTTGACTTTGGAACTGGCCATCACAATGCAGCCAGCCATCTTGGACACTTATTAGTGCTACTAGCTAAATTTGGAAATCTGAGGAGTCAAAGGAAGTGTGGGATGTCACAAACTACAAACCTATTTCTAAACCCACAACCTCTGATTCCACTTCTTTTCCTTGGTGCCCAGATGGTGAGAGCACTTTAACTGCCACGTGCCCTCCCAGGTTAGATGTTAATGGTGGGTATGAGATCTGGCATTAACCTGGCTCTATTTATTAATAAACAAGATTGACAAATCTTTAACCAGACACATCAAGAAAAAAACAGAGAGAACTCAAATAAATAAAATCAGAAATGAAAAAATAGAAGTAACAACTAACATCACAGAAATGCAAAAGATTGTAAGAAAATACTATGAACAACTATATGCCAATAAATTGGACAACCTGGGAGAAGTGGATAAATTCCTAGAAACTTACAATCTTCCAAAACTGAATCAGGAAGAATCAGAAAATCTGAATAGACTGATTACAACTAATGAAATAAAAGCATAAAACAAATAAAGTCCCAGCAAACAAAAGTTCTAGACAGATTGCCTCACAGGCAAATTTTATAAAACATTCAAAGAAGAACTAACACCTATCTTTCTCAAACTATTCCAAAAAATTTTCAAGAGAAGGGAAGACTTCCAAGCTCTTTTTACGAGGCCAGCATTATCCTAACTTCAAAACCAGATAAAGATACCACAAAGAAAGAAAATGATAGACCAATATTCCTGATGAATAGAGATGCTAAAATCCTCAAAAAAATATTAGTGAACCAGATCCAGCAATACATTAAAAATATCGGACATCATGATCAACTGGGATTTATTACAGAGATGCAAGATTAGTACAATATTTGCATATCAATAAACATGATGCATCACATAAACAAAATGAAGGATAAAAATCATGTGATGTCAATAAAACATTTGATAAAATCTAGCACCTGTTCATGATAAAAACTCTCAGCAAATGGTATTAGAGGGATCATACCGTGGCGGCGGCAGCGACGGCGGCGAGCTGGGGGTGCCCTGGCCCAGGCCTCAAACCTCGGCCTGAGGCTTTAGGCTTGGGCCAGGGAGGAGCCAGCCAACGATTGTTGATGGCGGCGGAGGCGGGCAACCAGGGCGGAGCCAGCCAGCGATCATTGATGGCAGCAGCGGGGAGCTGGGGGTGCCCCGGCCCAGGCCTAAAACCTCGGCCTGAGGCTTTAGGCCTGGGCCGGGGAGGAGCCAGCCAGTGATCCTTGATGGTGGTGGCGGCCCGAACCAGGGCGCAGCCAGCCAGCGATCCTTGATGGCCACGGTGGCTTGGAGCTGAGGGTGGCCTGGCCCAGGGCGCCCTGGCCCAGGGCTAATGACTCGCCAGAGGCGTTAGGCCTGGGCAGGGGCCAAACCAGCAATTGGTGTGAACTACAGAGGAAACACCTTTTCTGACTGCTGATTGGTTAAGCTCCCTGTATGCCACTGGTAATATTCTTAGTAACTTGGGTAATAAGAGTCCAAAAAGTGATCTGGGCATTTTCCCACCACACTCCTGGAGAAAAAAATGAAGGTCTGCTGCTGGAGGGTTAAGAAATGTCATATCCTGTCCTAGCCAGTTTGGCTCAGTGGATAATGCCTCGGCCTGCCCAACGCAGATTCTGGGTTCAATTCTGACCAAGGGCATGTACCTAGGTTGCAGATTCCTCCCTGGCTCCGGCCCAGGTCAGGGCTCATGCAGGAGGCAACCAATCAAAGTGTTCCTCTCACTTTGATGTTTCTCTCTGTCTTTCCCTTTCTCTTCCACATTCTCTAAAAATCAATGGAAACATATCCCCAGGTGAGGATAAAGAAAGAAATGTCATATCCTATGAAAGACACTTCTTGAAAATGCCTAAAGAAAGTTGTCATTTTTTCATGGTAAAGGGACTGGAGTCCATGTTGATGAAAACACCTTGGTGGCTGCGGTGACTGGCAGTGGCTGCAACAGTGCGGTGATGGGGCTGGTGCCTTCCCCTGATCAGCCCGGTCGACTCCCACAAAGGAAGGCCAGACTGTGGTTTAGGCCCACTCCCCAAGGGGAGCAGGGAGCAGGTATAGGACATCCCCTAGGGCTCCCAGTATGTGATAGGGGGCAAGCTAGGCTGAGGGAACCCCCTCCCCAGTGCACAAATTTTTGTGCACTGGGCCCCTAGTCTATATATATAAAAGCCTAAGCGACTGGTGGACCGGTCGCTATGATGTGCACTGACCACCAGGGGGCAGGCACTCAACACAGGAGCTGCCCCCTGGTGGTCAGTGAGCTCCCACAGTGGGAGTGCTGCTCAGCTGACCAACAGGCACTAGACATGAGGCTCACAGCTGGCGAGTGCTGCTGCGGCAGCACAAACCTCTCCCACCTTTGTGGCAGCACAACTAAGCGGCGGAGGCAGCAGGCACAGCAGGACCAGGATGAGTGGGAGCCGTGTGGTGCCCGGCTCGGGCTCGGGTTCCTCCCCAGCCGCCTGCCACATCACACACTACTACATCCCTCAGGGGATGTCGGACTGCTGATTTGGGCCCCATCCCCACAGATTGGGCCCAAACCAGCAGTCTGACATCCCCCAAGGGGTTCTGGATTGCAAGAAGGAGCAGGCCAGGCTGAGGGACCCCACCAGTGCACGAATCTGTGCACCCAGGCCTCTAGTTTATATATAATATCCTCTGCAAGTCACATCTGATGTCTGGGGTCTTGGATCAGCATTAACTTCATTACTAGAAAAATTGACTGCTGAGCTACCAAAGAAAAATGATCAAGAGCCATACATAATATAAATTACCATGTTTTCCAACAAACCAACTAACACACACACACACACACACACACACACACACACACACACACAATAATACTAATAACCTTAAAATAAATGAGAAATTTTGAGATAGGTTAATTATAAGTTCATCAGTTATCTCCTACAAAGTGATGCTGCATTAACAAGCCACCTCAAAATGAGGGGCTTAACATAAACTTTCCTTGAGCTCATGGCTTTGCAGATTTTCATTCGCCTCCGCAGAGCTGGTTTCTCAGAGTTCACTCACATGTCTGGCAATTGGCTCCTTCTGGGGTGGGGCATCGTAGAGTCTGGCCCTGTGCTCTCCATATCAGGTTAGTGTGGGCATGTCACCTTGGTCATGGCAGAGGTGCAAGAGTTAGGCCCTCACTCGGACACCCTGTGGAACTGAGTGTTACAACACCAGTCCAGTCTCTGATAAGGCCGCAGCCCGAGTTATAATCCTGTGAGACTCAAAGGCAAATGAGCAAGCCCACCACACCAGGGGAGGACAAGGACTAAGAGGGCTGGTAACTGGGGAAGTTGTCTTTAATTCACATCAGTGCCCAGGAGCATCACCTATGTCAAGACCCCTTTCCTTCTCTTGAGAAAAGAAGAGAACACATCATTTTTAGAGATTTTAAAATTCTTTCCCGCTGTTTTTTTTTTTGTTGTTGTTGTTGTTGTTGTTTTGTGTGTGTTGTTGGTTTGTTTTTTTTGTTTTTCAGGGTTTTTTGACATTAGTGGATTAATTGCCTAAATTGATTAGGCCTTTTGCCATCACCTCTGCCACTCTTGCCTTTCGTGTTTGTCTTTACTCATTTCCTGTGTGTTTGCTAACACCACTCCTTGTTGTCATATATAGATATACATATATATGCTTCTTTATCAGGCTAGAGAGAAGTAGTCTTGGATCTTTCAATTCTTCTGAACCCTCCTGAAGAGTCACGTTCAGGCATATCTGAGTGTCCCTTAGACACTGTCACACATGAAACCATTCTATTTTACTTAAAATAAAAATTTAAGAAAATAATAGGGATGCATCCCTATGTTCATAGCAGCACAATTTACCATAGTGCTGGTAACAGCCTAAGTGCTCATCAACAGATGAATGGATTAGAAAACTGTGGTATATCTACACAATGGAATACTACGCTGCTATAAAAAAAGAAGGAATTCTTACCATTTGCAACAGCATGGATGGAACTGGAGAGCATTATGCTAAGTGAAATAAGCCAGTCAGAGAAAGATAAATATCACATGATCTCACTCATTTGTGGAATATGATGAACAACATAAACTGATGAACAAGGACAGATCCAGAGACGGAGAGGCATCGATCGGACGTCGGGCCTTGGAGGGAAGGTGGGGAAGGGTGGGGGTAAGGGGGAGAGATCAACCAAAGGACTTATATGCAAGCATGTAGGCCTAACCAATGGACACAGACACAGGGGGGTGAGGGCATGAGTGGGGGGATAGGGGGTAACGTGGGGATAAGGACACATATGTCCTTACACATATGTAATAACTTAATCAATAAAAAAAAAATAATACAAATGGTAACCCAAAGAAAGTTATGGTTGTTTATTACACTTTTCAATTTCCAGGAAGTGCCCCTTAGCATTTAGATAGTCACCTTGGGGAGCAGAGCAGCCTTTTCTCTTTTTTCCAAAAGTTTCAGTCCTGATTTTGAGAATCCTTATTAGCAGTGCAACAGTTTAAGTCACCATTTCCCTGGAGACTAAAGACTGCAAGTGTATGGACTTTCAGGGGCCAGCCATGCTTCTACAAAATGTTTAAGCTGGCCTGAGAGGCTTTCACTGCACACTTTTGCTGTACATTAAATAACATTAATTTTTAGCATAGAATTTGAGATACCATTACTTTTATAAATATGAAGATGTTTATTGAATCATTTGTCAGGATCTTTTTCAGCAAACATTTCATAAAAAAAAAACTGGCTTCAGGATTTGGTGACCTTTCAAATCTGAGTTTCTAACCCCCATTTTCCTGAAACCTTGGAAACGGGTGACCAGGGGATGGCTAGTGCGCATGATTAGGGCTGGGGAGCAGGTTTAATAGCATTTATTAACCATAGCAACAGCGGTCCGCGCAGGAGCAATAGGGATGATTAATAACCTGCCTTCGGGCACAATGCTACTGATAATTGATCCCCAGTCATTACTGAGGAGGGGTGTTGAGTTTTGTATCATATAATATGCCCTTTGGAAGGTCACAGTATTAAACTTTTACTATCTGTTTTTTTCGGTCTTAATATTAGTCATGTCATGTTTCCAAATAATTCCAGCTTTATTGGTTTTGACAGGAGTCCTTTCTCTGCCACATCCAAAGATGCAGACATAGATGCCAAAAAGTACTGTTTAGATTCATAAAGTCTAATTCTAAGATGATGGCTGGAACAGCATAGTTCAGGCTTTGGCTCTTCACTGTTTTCCTATTTCACTGAAACCAGCCCTTTACAAAGATTAATGACACCTATATAACATTATCCTCGCTACTGCAGAATGTCCAGTCTTACTCAAATAAACCCTTCTCTTGCCATTTATTGTATTAATTTTACCCTCCTTTTCTCCTTAATTACTTTTATAGGTTGTTTCCCTTGCTAATCTAATGAAGGGAGTCCTTCGGTTTAATATAGCAGAGTCAATACAGTGAGAATTAGTTTGTGTTTAATCAATGTCTACTAAAAACATGCTAGATGAAGTATTGCTATAAATTCTAGTGCAGTTTGTTTCAGCAGCCTTGTACTTCTTTTAAATTTTCCTTTTTCTATTTTTTATAACACAGTAGTTAAGAAAATATAATAGCAATGAAATAAAGGTGGTGCCTCTGATCAGGGTCTGAGAGATCTCATTGTATCTTTCACAGAGATGCTATTGAGGATGTGGTTCATCATGTCAAATGTGCCCTCCTATATGCACCCCTTCCTCAGGAAAAATCTATTTAGCCTAGGAACACAGTATTATAATTAACCTGAACACTAGCTTGTTTGCAACCTAACAGGCATTAGGTTAGGTTACAAGATCTTCCCAGGAGCTGAGAGGCAGATCTGTGGCTTAATGAAAGCAGTGGTTCTCCTGCCTTATCTATGGATTAAATTTAAAATTCTTAAGAGTATAACATTTTGAGGTCCCTATGTCAAGGGAACAATCAAATCAGACTTTGAAGGTAAAGGGGTTTGGGAATCAGTGTTTGCAAGATACCTGAATCATTTTAATCTGCAACTGTGGGTGAGAAGCAGATAGCAACTAAGTATATTCATGATCAAGAATGCATTTTAGACACATATTTACTCCTACTTTTATTTTATCATCAATTTTAGCATGTTAGCTAGTATAGACATTCTTACAAGCTGTCTTATGTAATTTTCATAATCAAACAGTACAGCATGATTGATACAAACAGGGAAAATTATGCTCAAGAAAAATTTGGGTTTGAATCTTGAATTTGAAATACAGAATACAAAATTCTCTATGCTACCTTATCTGTTGATAAATTAATTTAGAAGATAAATAATTACACAGTTATTTAAATTTTATTTCTTTTTGATACTGGATAATATTTATTAAAATCTAAATAATGAATCTCCTAACGAATATTATACTTATAAAATATAACAAAATGGACCCTAACCAGTTTGGCTCAGTGGATAGAGCATCGGCCTGAAGACTGAAGGGTCCCAGGTTCAATCCTGGTCAAGGACATGTACCTTGTTTGTAAGCTCGATCCCTAGAAGGGGATGTGCAGGAAGAGCTTATTGATGTTTCTCTCTCATCA
>NW_005871095.1:4434582-4435437 GCF_000147115.1 Myotis lucifugus | reverse complement strand
ACACCTTTATGGTCAATTAATATTTTACAAAGAAGGTGAGAGTATACGGGGAGTAAAGACAATCTCTTCAATAAATGGTGTTGGGAAATTGGACAGATACATGCAAAAAATGAAACTAGACCACCCACTTATACCATATACAAGAATAAACTCAAAATGGATAAAAGACTTAAATGTAAGTTTTGAAACCATAGAAATCCTAGAAGAAAACATATGCAGTAAAATCTCAGACATCTCTCATAGCAAAATTTTTGCCAGTATATTTCTTAGGGCAATGGAAACAAAGGAAGTAATAAAAAAATGTGACTATCTAAAACTTAAAGGGTTTTGTACAGCAAAAGAAATCATCAACAAAATGAAAAGGGAATGACCCACTTTTATGGGAAAACATATTTGCCAATGATTCATCTGATAAGGGGTTAATTTCCAAAATATGCAAAGACCTTATATAACTCAACACCAGTAAGACAAACAATCCAATTTAAAAAAAGGGTTGGGGGGCAATGGACCTGAATAGATACTTCTCCAAAGAGGACATACAGATGACCAATAGACATGAAAAAATGCTCAACATCACTAATCATCAGAAATGCAAACTTAAACTACAATGAGGTACCAGCTCCTCACACCTGCCAGAATGGCTACATTAATAAATCAACAAATGATAAGTGCTGGCTAGGATGTTGAAGAAAAGAACCCTTGTGTGCTGTTGGTGGGTATGCAGAGTGGTGCAACCGAATTTGGAAAACAGTATGGAGTGTCCTCAAATCAATAAATATGGAACTAGACTTTTTGACCCAGTGATCTCAGTTCTGGAGTATATCCTGAGAATTCCAAAACACCAATCAAAAAATA
>NW_005871095.1:4430439-4434290 GCF_000147115.1 Myotis lucifugus | reverse complement strand
CAAGTGCCCATCAGTAGATGAGTAGATAAAAAAGTTGTAGTATGTTTACTCAATGACGTACTATAGGGCTATAACAAAGAAGGAAATCTTGCCCAACTGGCATGGCTCAGTGGTTGAGCATCAACCTATGAACCACAAAGTCATGGCTCAATTCCCAGTCAGGGCATATGCCCGGGTTGAAGGCTGGATCCTCAGTGTGGGGCATGCAGGAGGAAGCCAATTAATGATTCTCCCTCATCATTGATGTTTTTATCTCTCTCTCTCCCCCTCTCCCTTCCTGAAATTAATAAAGATATATTTTTTTTAAAAGTAAATCTTACCTTTTGTGACAGCATGGATAGAGCTGGAGATTATTATGCTAAGTGAAATAAGCCAGAAAGAGAAAGAAAAATACCATATGATCTCACTTATATGTGGTATCTAATGAACAAAATAAACTGATGAACAAAATAGAAACATTGATATGGATACATGGAATAGACTGACATCTGTCAGAGGGGAAGACGAGGGAGGACTGAATAAAATAAGGTGAAGAGATTAGAACATTTATGCATAACTCACGGACCCAGACAACAATGTGGTGAAAGCCTGAGGAAAAGAGGAGTGGGGGCTAAGAGGAGGTGGGCAACAGGGGGTAATAGGTGCTTGTGTTAATAGGTGCACAATGCAGTGTGCAAATGGTATTTTGTTGAGTTGTACACTTGAAACCTGTATGGTTTTGTGAACCAATCACACCCCAATAAATTCAATTAAAAATAAACAAAATAAAATATTTCAAATCATAAAATTTATATAGAAATACTAAGAAATTAGAATACACAAAGAGTTGTGAGTTTTTTAAGCAGAACCCAGTTGGAGGATTTACCCCAGCATGATTTCAGGATTTAGTCTAAAACTATAACAAATAAACCTGCATGGTATTGGTGAGAAGGTACATGTGTGGAATTTAAGAGAAAGCCTAGAGTGTAGTTCCCCAGCTTTGGTGCTGTTGATATTTGAGGACAGCTTACTCTTTGTGGAGGGGCTGTCATGTGGATTGTAGCTTACTCAGCAGCATTGCTGGCCTCTGCACACTAGATACCAGGAGCAACCCAGAATTGTGACAATCAAAAATGTCTCCAGACATTGCCAAATATGCCGTGGGTATGGGACAAGGGCAAAGTTGCCTCCCAATTCTAACCTGCATATGCATGATACATTTATTTATTTAATTTTAGTTATTTATTTTTAAAATATGTTTTTATCAATATTAGAGATAGAGAGGAAGGGAGAGGAAGAGAGAGAAACATCTATGAGAGAGAAACCTCAATCGTCTGCCTACTACAAGTAACCTACTGGGGATTAAACCAGCAACCCGGGCATGTGTCCTGACTTGGAATCAAACTGGCAACCTCTCAGTGCATGGGACAATGCTCGATCAATTGAACCACACCAGCCAGGGCTGTGGTAAATTTATTTTTGACAAAGATATCAAGGCAATTCAATGAGAAGTGGAAAGTCACTTCAACAGATGATATCAGAAAATTAGACATAGAGCCTTTACTCATAGCATACATTTAAAAATTTGAAGTAGATCATATGTATTAATATGAAACCTAAAATTAAAATCTGTAGAATAAAATAAAAAATACCTGAATCCTAAAAGAAAAATAATTAACTTATACTTCATGAAAATTTAAACTATTAAACAATAAGCAAAAGATTAAATGGTTCTTTACAAAATAAGATACAGAAATCCTACCTCCCTCCAAAAAAGAAAAAACACACACAAAAGATGCTCAATATTATCATCCTGCAAGGAAATAAAATTCAAATCACAGTCAGATACAACCACACACCTTCTAGGCAGCCATCTTGTGAGGGCATGATGGTTAATTTGCATATTACCTCTTTATTATATAGGATGCTTTTATTAGTTTTATTTGTAATAGCCAAACACTGCAAACATCCCAGATGTCCATTCACAAGCTTATAGCTAAACAAAATACAGTCTGTTCCTTCCATTGAAAACTACTCAGCAATAAAAAGCAACAACCTGATACATGCAACAATGTGGATGGGTCACAAAGTAATCACACTGAGTGAAAGCAGACAGACAAAACATCATGGCAGCTCTGGTTCCAGGCTCTGAATCCATTTACATGAGATTCTAGGAAATGCAGTCTACTCTGCAATGACAGAGAGCAGATTAGTGGTTGCTGGGACAGGATTGCAGGGAAGGAGGGATGGCCCAGGGCCATAAAGAAACTTCATGGAGATAGAAATGTTTGGCATTTTGATTATGGTGAAGGTTTCACAGTGCATACATGTGACAAAATTCTTCAAATTGTGCAAATTAAATATGTGTAGTCTACTATAAATGAATTACATCTCTGTATAGTAGAAAAATTTAAATTTACATATAGTTTAACCCACCCACTGAAACAAATTGTGGTTTTAGTTTGTAGCTTTATTTTCAAATTTTTAACAAAGCACTGATCATGAAATTATCTCAAGAATGGGGTTATTCCTGAATGTCAAACATTCCTGGGGGTTACTTTTGGAATTCTTCTCTTTAATAGTGTGTAGGATTCTATCATAATGAGCTGCTGCTCAGAGAGGTTATGTGGTTTTCCCAAATTCCTATTCGTTTCTGTAATTAAAATATCTGATTAGAAAAATGTCACTAGCAGGCTTTAAAAATAAATGAAAAGAGTTATAAGGCTCTAGCTGGTTTGACTCAGTGAATAGAGCATCAGCCTGGGGACTGAAGGGTCTTGGGTTCGATTCTGGTCAAGGGCACATGCCCAGGTTGTGGGCTCGATCCCCACTAGGGGGCGTGCAGGAGGCAGCCGATCAATGATTCTTTCTCATCATTGATGTTTCTCTCTCCTTCCGCCTTCCTCTCTGAAATCAATAAATATACATTTTTAAAAAAGAAATATAAGAATAGGTACATTTCAGTTTAAAAATGTTTGAGAAAATAGGAGCTAAATGCAGAAATCGAACAAGGAACTAATTGATTGCAACTTGATATTTTTCATTGTTCTCTCCACATTAAGAGCCTTCTTTAAGCCTGAAGACAATTTTCTTTTGTGAAATATTAGCTAAGTCAATTAAAATGAAAATGAATGAAATAAAGATTATTTTTAAAGTATAATAACATTTGATGTGAATTGAAACATGAAAGATGGAAATTAATTTTTAGAACCCTTTTTTTTTTTCACAAAACCTTGGGAGGCAATAGATGTGCGGATTCCAAAGTCTTGACTGTCATGAATGCATATGTCAAATTGTACTGGGTTCCAAATATCTATATATATAAAAGCCTAAGCGACTGGTGGACCGGTCGCTATGATGTGCACTGACCACCAGGGGGCAGGCACTCAACACAGGAGCTGCCACCTGGTGGTCAGTGAGCTCCCACAAGCGGGAGTGCTGCTCAGCTGACCAACAGGCACTAGACATGAGGCTCACAGCTGGCAAGTGCTGCTGCGGCAGCACAAACCTCTCCCACCTTTGTGGCAGCGCTACTAAGCGGCGGAGGCAGCAGGCGCAGCAGGACCAGGATGAGTGGGAGCCGTGTGGTGCCCGGCTCGGGCTCAGGTTCCTCCCCAGCCGCCTGCCAAATTGTACACTACTACATCTCTCGGGGAATGTCGGACTGCTGATTTGGGCCCCATCCCCACAGATTGGGCCCAAACCAGCAGTCTGACATCCCCCAAGGGGTTCTGGATTACAAGAAGGAGCAGGCTAGGCTGAGGGACCCCACCGGTGCACGAATCTCTGCACCAGGCTCTGGTTATATATAGTATCCTCTGCAGTCACATCTGATGCTGGGTCTTGATCAGCATACTCATTACTAGAAAAAT
>NW_005871095.1:4426200-4429754 GCF_000147115.1 Myotis lucifugus | reverse complement strand
CAAATGAGCAAGCCCACCACACAGGGGAGGACAAGGACTAAGAGGGCTGGTAACTGGGGAAGTTGTCTTTAATTCACATCAGTGCCCAGGAGCATCACCTATGTCAAGACCCCTTTCCTTCTCTTGAGAAAAGAAGAGAACACATCATGTTTAGAGATTTTAAAATTCTTTCCCGCTGTTTTTTTTTTTGTTGTTGTTGTTGTTGTTGTTTTGTGTGTGTTGTTGGTTTGTTTTTTTTGTTTTTCAGGGTTTTTTGACATTAGTGGATTAATTGCCTAAATTGATTAGGCCTTTTGCCATCACCTCTGCCACTCTTGCCTTTCGTGTTTGTCTTTACTCATTTCCTGTGTGTTTGCTAACACCACTCCTTGTTGTCATATATAGATATACATATATATGCTTCCTTATCAGGCTAGAGAGAAGTAGTCTTGGATCTTTCAATTCTTCTGAACCCTCCTGAAGAGTCACGTTCAGGCATATCTGAGTGTCCCTTAGACACTGTCACACATGAAACCATTCTATTTTACTTAAAATAAAAATTTAAGAAAATAATAGGGATGCATCCCTATGTTCATAGCAGCACAACTCACCATAGCTAAGATTTGGAAACAGCCTAAGTGCTCATCAACAGATGAATGGATTAGAAAATTGTGGTATATCTACACAATGAAATACTATGCTGCTGTAAAAAAGAAGGAATTCTTACCATTTGCAACAACATGGATGGAACTGGAGAGCATTATGCTAAGTGAAATAAGCCAGTCAGAGAAAGATAAATATCACATGATCTCACTCATTTGTGGAATATGATGAACAACATAAACTGATGAACAAGGACAGATCCAGAGACGGAGAGGCATCCATCAGACCGTCGGGCCTCGGAGGGAAGGTGGGGAAGGATGGGAGTAAGGGCGAGGGAGAGATCAGCCAAAGGACTTATATGCAAGCATATAGGCCTAACCAATGGACACAGACAACAGGGGGGTGAGGGCATGAGTGGGGGGACAGGGGGTAACGTGGGGATAAGGACACATATGTAACAACTTAATCAATAAAAAAAAGGAAATAATAACAAAATGGTAACCCTAAAGAAAGTTATGGTTTGTTTATTACACTTTTCAATTTCCAGAAAGTGCCCCTTACCATTTAGATAGTCACCTTGGGGAGCAGAGCAGCCTTTTCTCTTTTTTCCAAAAGTTTCAGTCCTGATTTTGAGAATCCTTATTAGCAGTGCAACAGTTTAAGTCACCATTTCCCTGGAGACTAAAGACTGCAAGTGTATGGACTTTCAGGGGCCAGCCATGCTTCTACAAAATATTTAAGCTGGCCTGAGAGGCTTTCACTGCACACTTTTGCTGTACATTAAATAACATTAATTTTTAGCTTGGAATTTGAGATACCATTACTTTTATAAATATGAAGATGTTTATTGAATCATTTGCCAGGATCTTTTTCAGCAAACATTTCATCAAAAAAAAACTGACTTCAGGATTTGGTGACCTTTCAAATCTGAGTTTCTAACCCCCATTTTCCTGAAACCTTGGAAACGGGTGACCAGGGCATGGCTAGTGCGCATGATTAGGGCTGGGTAGCAGGTTTAATAGCATTTATTAACCATAGCAACAGCGGTCTGAGCAGGAGCAACAGGGATGATTAATAACCTGCCTTTGGGCACAATGCTACTGATAATTGATCCCCAGTCATTACTGAGGAGGGGTGTTGAGTTTTGTATCATATAATATGCCCTTTGGAAGGTCACAGTATTAAACTTTTACTATCTGTTTTTTGTGGTCTTAATATTAGTCATGTCATGTTTCCAAATAATTCCAGCTTTATTGGTTTTGACAGGAGTCCTTTCTCTGCCACATCCAAAGATGCAGACATAGATGCCAAAAAGTACTGTTTAGATTCATAAAGTCTAATTCTAAGATGATGACTGGAACAGCATAGTTCAGGCTTTGGCTCTTCACTGTTATCCTATTTCACTGAAACCAGCCCTTTACAAAGATTAATGACACCTATATAACATTATCCTCACTACTGCAGAATGTCCAGTCTAACTCAAATAAACCCTTCTATTACCATTTATTGTATTAATTTTACCCTCCTTTTCTCCTTAATTACTTTTATAGGTTGTTTCCCTTGCTAATCTAATGAAGGGAGTCCTTTGGTTTAATATAGCAGAGTCAATACAGTGAGAATTAGTTTGTGTTTAATCAATGTCTACTAAAAACATGCTAGATGCAATATTGCTATAAATTCTAGTGCAGTTTGTTTCAGCAGCCCTGTACTTCTTTTAAATTTTCCTTTTTCTATTTTTTATAACACAGTAGTTAAGAAAATATAATAGCAATGAAATAAAGGTGGTGCCTCTGATCAGGGTCTGAGAGATCTCATTGTATCTTTCACAGAGATGCTTTTGAGGATGTGGTTCATCATGTCAAATGTGCCCTCCTATATGCACCCCTCCCTCAGGAAAAATCTATTTAGTCTAGGAACACAGTGTTATAACTAACCTGAACACTAGCTTGTTTGCAACCTAACAGGCATTAGGTTAGGTTACAAGATCTTCCCAGGAGCTGAGAGGCAGATCTGTGGCTTAATGAAAGCAGTGGTTCTCCTGCCTTATCTATGGATTAAATTTGAAATTCTTAAAAGTATAACATTTTGAGGTCCCTATGTCAAGGGAACAATCAAATCAGACTTTAAAGGTAAAGGGGTTTGGGAATCAGTGTTCTAAAGATACCTGAATCATTTTAATCTGCAACTGTGGGTGAGAAGCAGATAGCAACTAAGTATATTCATGATCAAGAATGCATTTTAGTCACATATTTACTCCTACTTTTATTTTATCATCAATTTTAACATGTTAGCTAGTATACACATTCTTACAAGCTGTCTTATGTAATTTTCATAATCAAATAAACAGTACAGCATGATTGATACAAACAGGGAAAATTATGCTCAAGAAAAAATTTGGGTTTGAATCTTGAATTAGAAATATAGAATACAAAATTCTCAATGCTACCTTATCTGTTGATAAGTTAATTTAGAAGATAAATAATTACACAGTTATTTAAATTTTATGTCTTTTTGATACTGGATAATATTTATTGAAATCTAAATAATAAATCTTCTAATGAATATTATACATATAAAATATAACAAAATGGGTCTTTATAAAGTGAGATTGACCCTATAAGATTATGTAACAAATGGTTTTATCTCTTTAGGTCACATGTGGATTAAAACTTTTATATCATAAGCATGGCCTATGTGTGTATCTATAGAACATAATAGTAATAATGATCTTGACCTATATCAGAACTGAACATTCCTTGATTTTTAAAACATTCTTTCAACATAGATTCAATGTTAAGGTTAATTCAATTGTAATCAAAGTCTCTTATAATTCTAAAATGAGTGTTCTCTGAATTATAACTTTCACCAACAAGTATATTTTATTGAATCACAGAATCAAAAAAAAAAAAAAGGACCTTTGAAATTTTGTGGCTTATTTATAAACCTGTTTATGGATCAGCTTTACCTGTGGA
>NW_005871095.1:4339016-4424849 GCF_000147115.1 Myotis lucifugus | reverse complement strand
TTTCTAACTCTCTATCCCTCTCCCTTCCTCTCTGTAAAAAATCAATAAAATATATTTAAAAAAAAAAAAAAAAACCAGTGACCATAACAGTGTAATGACCAGAAGGACCAATTGACCAGTTGCTATGAGGTGCATTGAACACCTCTTGATTCCTCCCCATAGCCTGCAGGCTCTGATTGCTGGATGACCAACAGAAAACCATGGGGAACCAGAGTGGGTGGCTGCAGGGCAGGACTGGGGACTGGCAGTAAGCAGAAGGCAGACCTCTTGGTTCCTCCCCCAAGCCTGCAGTCTCCGATAGATCTCCAGGTGGTAAAGGGGAACCGGGGTTGGTGTCAGCAGTGGAGCAGGACTGGGCACTGGTGAGTGGGTGGAACGGCCAACATCTTGTTCCCTCCCCCTGGCCCGCAGGCTTTATAGATAGCCTGATGGCAAACAGGGAACTGGGGTGGGTGTCGGTGGGAGGGCATAACTGGGGATTGGCGAATGAGCCAAAGATGGCCCTGATGGCAGGCTAGGCCTAGGCACCCTACCTGCGCACAATTCATGTGCTGGGCCTCTAATAATTAATACAAAATGAAGCTATAGAGCCCAGGAAAAATGATGTCAATTATTTATTCTACCCCTATAATACTATTTTTCTGGTATTATATAAAGCCAGTAATGTACTTACTTTACTTCCAAATAGAAATGATAAATCAAGAATACTGCAACCAGCAGGATATAAAATTCATGGGGGTAGAATTTTGGTCTAACTTTTACTAAAATATCCCCAAAAATCTAGAAGAGTGTTTGACAAAGTAGGTGCTGAATAAACATTCGTTGAATGCATAAATGCATATGATCCCTCCATGAGCATCCTATATAATAAAAGGGTAATATGCAAATTGACCCTAACAGCAGAATGACTGGGAATCACTGGTCACTATGACATACACTGACCACTAGGGGGAAGACACTCAATGCAGGAGCTGCCCCCTGGTGGTCAATGTGCTCCCACAGGGGGAGCTCTGCTCAGCCACAAGCCAGGCTGATGGCTTCCAGTACAGCGGTGGTGGTGGGAGCCTCTCCCGCCTCCTCAGCAGCACTTAGGATGTCCGACTGCAGCTAGGCCTGCTCCCCGCTGGCAAGTGGACATCCCCTGAGGGCTCCCGGGTTGCCAGAGGGATGTCTGATTGCCAGCTTAGGCCCAATCCCCCAGGGAGCAGGTCTAAGCCATTAGGTGTTCATTCCCCAAGGGGTCCCAGACTGCAAGAGGGCACAGGCCGGGCTGAGGGACCCTCCTGAGTGCACAAATTTTTGTGCACCGGGCCTCTAGTATACAATAAGTGACTCTTGTTTATTAGCCATCTATTCACAGATATATGTATATAAATATTTACATTTAGATATAACACAAATATTTATATTGAGATATGCATAAAATATTAAAATCTAAAATATCCTATATAATAAAAGCTTAATATGCTAAGTGTCTGGTTGATTGGTCAGCCATTTAACCAATCAAAGCATAATATGCTAATGATATGCTAAGGCCACTCAACCACTCGCTATGACATGCACTGACCACCGGGGGGCAGACAGTCAACTGGTCGACCAGTCACTAAGACATGCAGTGACCACCAGGGGGCAGACGCTCTAACCGGTAGGTTAGCTTGCTGCTGAGGTCTGGCCTATTGGGACCGAGTGAGATGGACCGGACATGCCCTGGAGCCCTTCTGCAGTCCTGCCTCCACGGTAGCGTGGGGAGTAGGCTCAGGAAGCGGGCCTAAGTCATCAGCCAGACATTCCCCAAGGGCTCCCAGACTGCAAGAGGGCGCAGGCCGGGCTGAGGGACCCCCCCTCAAAGTGTACCAATTTTGTGCACCAGGCCTCTAGTATAAATAAAAAGTAACATGTGTAAAATCTAAGCATGCACATATTTAGGCTTAGATGTAATTTTTATGTAAACTTTAAGTACCCAAATGTATATGTACACATAGAATGAAAGCAATATTTATCCAAATTAGAAAGAAATATGTTTAAAGGTAATTAATTATACAACATGGAGAAAAGGGGGAAAATGTGTTTTCATCTTTTCATCTGTTTCAATGTTACTATTCTGCTTTCAAATAATGGAAAAACAATCTGTATGACAGAGTAAGAATTATGCTGCATAACTTATAAAGTTACCATGAAACAGAACTAGTCAAGGCAAAATAGTTGAATGATATCCATCATTCATTAATCGTTTTTTAAAACCAATATTTGCCTGAAAGGAGGTAGAGAAATATGAGATTCTATTTCAGACTAAAAGCCTATTTTCTATTCAACTGCCACTCCATAGAGTGGTCTTGTGTCAATAAAGCAGAAAACACTGGCAGTTGGTCACATTTCACTCCTCAATGGGCCTGGATGCCACGCATTCTTTACTCTGTACTTGGGAGGGTTCCAACAGGATGATTTAGGCCAAGTTTCGCATCAAATGAAAGTCTGCATTTGCTTACCTCAACTGCTCAGGGTGTTTTAAAGAGCAGGTTTCCAAAACAGAAAAAGAAAAGAAACAAGAAAAACAGAAATAATTTTATTTTTCAGTTTTTAATTAACGGTTCCTTTATGGAAAAAAAATTGATATTTAACTTGTATATGTGATGGAGATGCCCAGTCGTGACATCTAAAACCAGGAAACCTCACTTCTTGGGTTTGTTATCAACCCAAACACATCAGCCTCACCACACTTTGTCAGTCACCTGAGAATCTCATGCATGCCCTCAGGGAATCTTTAATTCACATGAAAGCCTGTAATAAATAGTGAAGTCTATGGTTGGGATAAAGTGCTAACTCTCCTTTTTGTCCCAAATAGAGACCTAACAAAACTCACTTTCCCCCTAACCGGTTTGGCTCAGTGGATAGAGCATCTGCCTACGGACTCAAAGGTCCCAGGTTCGATTCCGGCCAAGGGCATGTACCTTGGTTGTGGGCACATCCCCAGTAGGGGGCGTGCAAGAGGCAGCTGATTGATGTTTCTCTCTCATCGATGTTTCTAACTCTCTATCCCTCTCCCCTCTTCTCTGTAAAAAATCAATAAAATATATTTAAAAAAAAAAAACTCACTTTCATCCCAGTCAAATGGAATGAGTCCGTCTATAGACCTGGCACTTCAGAGCCCCTCCACAGCCCACATGAGAAAAACAGAGACCAGACATTACTGGCTAATAATTGTACAACTAATAATAAATTCTGCCATTTTCCTTCATCCATACCTAGGGCTCTTAAGCCATCCCATGCACTGAGGCCTCGGTTGTGGTGACTAAGACTCTTTTATGTAGAATGTGAGGCTCTGAGTTTATCTCCTCACTCTAGACCAACTAAAGCATTTTGTTGTTGTATTCATGCAGTGAAATAAAAAGCCAAGCTAGCCAGACATCGAGAGAAATCAAACTACAATTGGAAGTTATATTTCCACAAAAGATTTCTCCCCAATACAAACCAGGGTAACACCATATATTCAATTGATACACAGAAGGTAAGTATTTTAGTGACGTCAGGAACCTTAAATTAGGTCTGTTTTCCAGCACATTATCTGTTTAGTTTTTTTGACTAGTGGTATAGATGTTCAGATATAAAAAATAATTTACATAGGTCCTAAATTTATTTCTGATGGAGCCAGGAATAGAACACAGATCATTAAATAATTAGTTCACTGTCTCTTTCTATGGGAACATGCTGCAATACTAAAAAATAAACAAGCAAAACATTATTTTGCCCTGGCTGGTATGGCTCAGTTGGTTGGGCATCGTACTATGCACTGAAAAGTTGTCAATTCAATTCTCAGTCTGGGCACATGCCCGGGTTGCAGGCTCAATCCCTGGTGGAGGATGTGCAGGAGACAAGTGATCGATATTCCACTCTCACTTATCAATGTTTCTCTCTCCCTCTCCTTTCCTCTCTCTAAAAAAAAATCAATAAAAATATATTTTTTAAAAAGCATTAATTTCATTCAAGAAAAAAACTGACATTTTAATTTAATTTAAACCATTTTTATTTTGTATAATATCTCTAAAAAAGCTTTTGATAGACTTGGAAGAAATTACAAACTCGTCTTTGGTACATGGACTATATTTTAAAATCTTTACAGATGAGGCATTAACATAGTAAAAAAGAAACAAGGATGTACAGCTGTTGAAATACATCTTAGCCCTCCTAAGTTAACATCACTCACCTAAAGAAGGTTATAAAAAGAATATTTCCAGGCAATAGTGTTTTTCTAGTGATCAGAATTTAAAATGCCAAGATCAACTATCCCTTTAAAGAAAAACTGGAAAATACACTAAAATTTGGAACAATTACCAGTCCTAGTTCTTTAAGCAACATTTATTGATGCTTTATAAAAACAGATAAAAGGTAGTCAATAATGTACACATAATACATTTGGTACATTTATTAACGTACAGCATTTCTAAATCAGATAGGTTGACCAGAATAAGACACTGCAGTAAGTAATTCAGTGAGGGTGTAAACAGACTGTGAAAATGGCATGCAATACATTTCAATTTTTAAAAATCAAGAACTTAACAGTGTTTCCCAACTGCATTTAGGCACTTGTGTCATGAAGCAGTGATGGCAATATTTTTTGTTACAACTAGGGAGAAATTGCTTTTGAAATCTTTCATAAGCAAAGTCTGGTAGCCTTTGAAAGACATCTTTTTAGTGGCATCGCTCACAAAACCTGCCCAGTAAAGCCCCGAGAGCCTTCATTTATACTGACAAACAATGGGGAGAATCTGGAACAGACAGTATATTGGGAAGGACAATGAAAGTCAACTAGTTATAATGGAAAGGACATGTTGATATGACATACTGGTAATTAAGACAGTTGTTAAATGAACTATTTACTGGATATTCTATTTAACTTTAAATTTAAAATAAAAATATAGGATCTGGGTGGAAGGGAGAAAGGGGGACAATGAAGGATATCTGTAATACTGTCAATAATAAATACTAGTAAATACATAAATAAATATATAAATAATTATACTACACCAATAATTTATAGATGTAATCCACCAAACACAAATAAAATACATGACATTTTAAAAAATTATATTTGAGTATAGTTTGTCAAATACCATCCAATTTGAACTGCATAGTTTTGAACTGTATACCTAGCAACCCATAGCTAGATCTACCAATAGGTCATCCATGGATTGACTTCAGAGTCAAATCTGGCATAACTGCAGCCTCATTGCACAATTTTCTGGAGGTTTGAACTAAGTCATCTTATCAGCAAGAATAAGGACCACCCTGGCCAGTGTGGTTCAGTTGGTTGGGCATTGTCCTATGCACCAAAAGCTTGCCTGTTCTATTTTCAGTTGGGCCACATGTCCAGGTTTTGGTCTTGATCTGCTGGTAGGGGGTGCAGGAGGCAGCCAATCGATGTTTTGCTTTCACATGGATGTTTCTCTCACTCTCCATCTTCCTTCCTCTCTAGAAAGGTAATAAAACTATCCTATATAATGAAAGCCTAATATGCTAAGTGTCTGGTCATCTAGTGACTGATCCACTGTTCAACAAATCAAAGAGTAATATGCTAATGATATGCTAAGGCTGTTCAACTGCTTGCAATGGCGTGCACTGACCACCAGGGGGCAGACACTCCAACCAGTAGCTTAGCTTGCTGCTGGGGTCTGGCCAATCCGACTGAGCAAGATGGGCCCGACATGCCCTGGAGCCCTCCCATGGTCCCTCCCTAATCCAATCATGCACTGGTGGGGTCCCTCGGACTGGCTTGCTCCCTCCTGCAATCTGGGACCCCTCAGGGGATGTCAGAGATCCGATTTCAGCTGGATCCTGCAGGCCACTCCTGAGGGTGCCAGCTACAGGGCTCATAGCTGGTGAGTGCTGCTGCAGTGGCAGGAGCCTCTCCAGATCGGGATTGATTGGGCGCGAGCCAGCATCAGGCACAGTGGGGCTGGGATGAGCGGCAGCGGCAGGTAGGAGCTGCAGGGTTTTGGCCCAATCCCCGCAGGCCACCCCGAGGGACCCCACCCATGCACAAATTTGTGCACTGGGCCTCTAGTATAATATAAAATAAAAAGACCAAGGGCCTAATGAACAAATAGAAATTCTGAATATCAATGGAGGTCCTGAGTCAAGAACCTCCAAAGCCCTACCTGGGGTCAGAGCTCTCTTTAGACCAGTGTTTTGCCCTCAGTAACCCTGTGTTAATGTGTCCTGTTACCCAGCCTCGTGTTAGATCTGCCCCTCAGACTAGGACTGAGCTCCAAACTCTAGAACACCATCATATCAATTTAGTTCTAAGTATTTTTATTTCTCAAAGAGCTAAATTTACTTCCCCATCCTTCCTGGTACCAGATTGAATAAACTGCTCTCTCATAAACACAGATCAACTTTGACCATCACTTGAAATTTATTTGCATTGTATGTTATTAGATAAACTTTCTGGTAATTATACTTGCCTGAATAATTTACCTGTAATTCCTAGGATCTGGCTTCCTAGTGGGATAATTTTTCTCAAATTATAGTGTGCATCAGAATGACAGGGTGGGGTCGATGGTTAAAAATGCATACTTCTGGAAATTGCTATAGCATATTCTGATGAGTAGGTCAATATGTAGCTACAATTTTAACAAACATTCCAGGTGTTTCTAATGCATGTACCTCCATTATTAAATCTGACACTAGGGAATTATGTGCTCTCCACACAGAGTTCATATGCCTTATCTAAGAGTGTATTTTGATACCATATTTGAATATGCCGATTTTTAGAAATGGAACTCATTGTTTAAAAGAGACACTTTAGGGCCTCCTTGAGGAAAGACTCTGACATGCCAGAGCAAGTATACACAGTAATGATTCTTCTAGCACTTCAAAGGAACACACCGGCATTTACATGGGTAACCATACACCGGGGAATAGCCAGACATATTGGGAACCATTGCAGAGAGTCCAAATTGGCCGAATACCCGAGGACCTGAAACACTATCATGGACCCCTCATAGAGTTGGGACATCTCCTACTGGGTCCAGTGAGTCCATGGAACCATACAATAGTCATTCTTACCTATCTTCAAGTAAGAACTAGAATCAACATACTTGACATCTTAACATTGAATCTTCCAATCCATGAACATGGTATAAATTTCATTTTACATAGCTCTTCATCTCTTCACAGTGTCATAGTTTCCAGTGTAGAGATCATATATATACTTTTTGTTAAATTTACCCTAAGTGCTTTATAATTGTTATACTACTATAAATGGCATTCTTAAAAATCCCTTTATATCTGCATCTATTTTTCCAAGTCTTTGCTACTATAGTATAGAAATACAATTGTTTTTATTTTTTGACCAGACCCACTACCTTGCCACCACAGTATTTTCATTTATTAGTTCTGATAGTTGTTTGATAGTTATTTCGTTCTGCTTTGACTTTGCATTTGATGAAACAGCTTCGAATAAGACAATTTTACCACTTTATTTTTGATTGCCATGATGGTTTCTCTTTATCTTGCTTCATTGGATTGCTTTCCAGGTCCTCCAAAATAATGCTGCAAGCGCTCATCTTAGCTTTGTGTCTGATTTTAAGTAAGATGTAAGCAGAACATTTTTAGTAGGTACTGCTTATCAGTTGAGAATAAGCCCTTCTTCCTAGTTTGCTGGGAATGTGTATGATGAATATTTGTTGAATTTTGGCAAATGATTTTTCTGCACTCCTAAGATTATGATATGGATCTTCTCTATTGTCAAAGTAATGAATGTCAAATCCCTTTACAGTCCTGAGATAAAAGTCATTTGGTCAGGATGTGTTTCATTTTTACATATTGTTGTATTTGATTTGCCAGTGTTTTGTTGGGATTCTATTATATATCTTCATGATGGATATTAGTCTGTAATTTTTTTAACATCTTTTTCAGGGTTTGATAGTACTAGCCTCCATAAAATGAGTGGGACCTGTTATCTATTCTTTTATTACCTTAAAGAGCTTGAGTAGGATTCGTGTTATTTCTTTTTTAAAAATATTTGATAAAATTCACCAGTGAAACCATTTGAATATAAACTTTTCTTTTGGGGAATATTTTTATTTAAGAATTTAATTTTTCTATAAACATGATGCTATTAAATACAATTGCCTCCAATGCCCAGCTGCACTAATTTTAACCACTTCAGCACCCTGAATTATGGTTTATGCTATGTCTCCTAGGGCTCCATTCCTTTGAACATCTCAGTTTCAAAGACACTGTCTTTGAAAGGCCTCTCACCATCATCTGAGATTACGTTAAGTGGCCTGGCCAAGTGGTTTTTGAGGTAAATTGGTAAGAAAAATTATTTGGCAGCTATATGAGGAAATTGAGACAGGTAACTTAACAAACTAGCAGAACATTTCCAATCAGATACAGGAGGTCACCAGGGTGGAAATCCCTGGGTGCCTAGCCACAGCAAAACTGGAGCTGGACCTCACCCCCAGGGTGGCCTTTCCTTCCCTGGTATATGCTGGCCATGCAGTTTAGACACCACCCTCCCCTCCCCCTTTGACCTTTCCTCTCTAGAGATCTAGGCTTCAGTTGTATTTCAACTCCAGGCCTAGGCAAGCAGCAAAATCAGATAGGCAATGCCAGGACCAGCTGTGATGACTAATGACCCCCTAACTTTGTGCCAACCAATCAGTGGAGACCATGACCCTGAAAAATACAGTGGAAAAGCTGATGAGTATTCCATTGCGATCCTTCCCTAAGACCCCTCCCTAAACTTCCAGCCTTTAAAACCCTCAAGACAAAGAACCCAGTGCAAGCTCTGCTTCCCAGGTGCAACCCAAGTGCCTCTGCCTTTCCCACTTTCTTCCCCCACAGGCCTGCCTCTCCTAAACACCAAGGGACCCCATGAGACTTTCAAGCAGGGGAACAATGGGCAGTGGCAGCTCATCCGGCTAAACCCCTGAACTTGTCTCTAAGGCCTGCTTTTCTCTGACTTCCCAGTGAGCAAAAGCAAACCCACCTAGGCTCACTTCTTTCCTAGAACATTTCTGGAGAGCCAAAGCAGGCCTGCCGAGGCTCTCTCTGATGCTTACTTTATCCCAAGCCCTTCCTTGTTTCACTGTCCCAGCTTTAATAAACATTCTCTCAAAATTACCTCGACTCATATTTTGAAATCTTTCCTGCATGACGTCAAGAACCCCACACACTATAGTCTGGCTTTAGGCAGACGTGCTCCAGGTCTGGTCCTCTATCCAATAACAGTGTTACATCCTATGGAAATAAATTGACTATTTTCTTCTCTACTGCCTCATAGACAAACTCCTTAAAAGACTGCTTCATTCACCACTGCATGTGAGAATTTAGCTTTGAGTATAGTACATAGTCATCAAACATTTATAGACATAAAGAGAGGCAGAGAAACAGAGAAGATAGCAAAGGTAAGATAGGAAGGGAGAGAGAGAGAGAGAGAGAGAGAGAGAGAGAGGTTGGGAGACAGTGAAAAGAAACAGAGAAGGTAACATAAGAAGGAGAGAGAGTGAGAAAGGTTGGTTGGGAGACAAAGGGAAAAGAGAGAATTTTGATGGTGAGGATGCAAAAAAATGTACCAATATGATGAAAATAATAAAAACATTTATGTCATAGAATATATGAGACATTAGTAAAAATATAATCTTTCTAAAAGTTATTATTTTAAGTGCTGGGGAAATCTGCATAAATTCTATCAGTCTTAGTTTTTCCTCTGTAAAATACATTGATTGGGATTTAATAAAATTGTGGTAAACATTTTTTTGTTACAACTTGTTTGCATATTTTTTCTATAGTTTTTTTTTCCAGATTCAAATTAATTTGTTTGAATGGTATAAACTTGCTAATATTTGATCACTATTGACCTACTAAAAGAGAAATTTAATTTGGTTCAATTTACTATATTAATTCCATGATTTTAATGTGGTAAATCTCTTCCTTCCTTGACAACATAAAGTAATTTTATGGAGAATTTTTTCTTTCATTTCAACTGGAATAAAATTGTGATAGAACATACACTGGCTTGCAATCTTGTTCATGTTACACTATAAGGGTTAGTTTCTTTGTCTATAAAACATGAACAGAAAGAGTAACTGCTTTATGAATTGTTTTCAGAATGTGAAGTGCCTTACAGATACAAATACACTCACAGTAAATGTTAACTGTTAGTAACATTATCACTATTATTATAAAATGATTTTGTACTTTAAAATATCCTCGGTATAAATACGGTTAAAATGGGTTGTGTGATTATTTTTCAAGGACAAATATTTTTTTAAATAAAAGAATCTTTAAGTTGTGATCTCAATTGCAAATGGACTCTCTCAACTATTTCCTGACCTTTAGTATATGCAATTTGTCCCTGGATTAATTCTCACAGAGTGTGCAAAGGTTAATATGAAATGCACACAATGCAGTGTGTCAATATTCTTCCTTTATTTAACTCCCATATAAGTCAATGAGGGAAATGTAAACACTAGGATAGAAAACTGAACAAAGTATGAACAAATGATACATATAAAAAAGCAAATGACAAGTAAAATCTACAAATATTCTATTGTTTTAGCAATAACAGATGCAAATTAAAACAGCAGTAAAACATGATTTTCACTGCCAAACCAACATGACTAAAAAGAGTAATACCTCACGTTAGTAAGAATGCAGGAAAGTGGACAGCTATAGACTGATGACAAAGCTGCAAATTATTATTATTTTTAATGAATGGCAGTCATCAATATATATATTGAAGCAATAAATATTCAAACCTTTTGACCCAGAAATACCATTAGGAATATATCCTAAGGCAATAAGAAATAACTATGATTTATATCAAAAGAAGTTTATCACCACATGTTCCAATATGAGTAAAAAATAAATAATAACCTTAATGTCTAACAGTAGAAAACTGGTCATATAAAGTATGACAAAGTCAGGAAATTGGGAATTTAGAGGACTATGTGATATTGTTAACAAGGACAGATGTTTAAGTACTAATATAATGTAGGATAGGGTCCTAGTTTTGAAGTTTGAACCTAGGTGTTTATTAATGCTGCCTTTGGGTGTTGAAATTACAGGATGTCTTTCTCTTCCTCGTGGTTTTAAGCATTTCATCACAAACACACATTATTTTAATAACTGCACATTTATTTTGAGAAAATGGTTACTACAGTAATTCTAGAGGCTTTTGAATTCTCTTTCAAGCCTAACAATTATTTTAATATAAAATCTTGTTGAAATTTCTATAGCACTTGTCTTACATTAAATGCTTATTAGGGAAGATGTTTTAGGGAGACCAACATCTCCAGCTTTTATCTAACTGGAGAAGAGCAATCAGTTCCCCGGCAGCACCGAGCAATATATAGAACAGGAAAGTGCTTTGCTAGCCCACGGGAGGGGCTATCAGCTTCCATATAATTAATTAGACAATGGTCTCTACTAGAGAGACATAAACGGATGCAGAGGGAAACGTGGCAAGTGCACAAATGACCTTCTGCTGCAAAACTGGATGTGAGTTTGTTTAAGGTAACTGTTTCGTTCTACAAAAGCTCTAATAGTGCCCATAAAATTAATCTCCTGGCATTGAGTATTTGTTAAGGATAAAGACCTTTGTCTCTGGCATGTTCATAGTCTGCACTATTTTGCTTTAATAATAATAACTCAGAATAAGAGATTGATAATAAATAATAAATGTAATTCTGGACTATATTATTCTTCTGAGATACAGTTTGAATACTTTATATACATATTTATATACTAGAGGCCCAGTGCATGAAATTTGTGCACAGAAGGGGGGGCAGGGTGTCCCTCAGCCCAGCCTGCACCCTCACAATCCAGGACTGCTGGCTCCCAACCACTTGCCTGCCTGCCTGCCTGATTGCCCCTAATGGCTTCTGCCTACCAGCCTGATCACTGCCTAACCACTCCCCTGCCAGCTTGATTGATGCCTAACTGCTCCCCTGCTGGCCTGATTGCCCCCAACTGCTCTCCCCTGCTGGCCCAATCACCCCCAACTGCCCAGCCCTGCTGGCCCGATCGTCCCCAACTGCCTTCCCCTGCCAGCACAGTTGCCCCTAACTTCCCTCCCCTGCTGGCATGGTCACCCCCAAGTGACCTCCCCTGCCAGCCTGGTTGCCCCTAACTGCCCTCCCCTGCAGACCTGATTTCCCCCAACTGCTCTCCCCTACAGGCCCGATCACCCCTAACTGCCCTCCCCTGCCAGCCTGGTTGCTCCTAACTGCCCTCTCCTGCTGGCCATCTTGTGGTGGCCATCTTGTGACCACATGGGGGGAACCATCTTGTGCGAGGGCATGATGGTCAATTTTCATATTGCCTCTTTATTATATAGGATATTTCATATATATATATAAATTACTTATTCTAAAAATATTCAGACCTTCCAAAAAAGTCTACCTTCATATACTCAGATAGTCCTTTTTTTGCAAATAATAGGTGTTAAAACACATAAGTTTTTAATTTCCTTATGTGAAAATCAGGATTATTGTATTTACATTATAGAGCAGTTGTAAGCATTAAATATATTAGATATATAAACATATATATAACTGTTATTCTAATTTCTCTCAACCAATTTCACAAGAATTACCAATTCTTTGAAGTCATTGAGTTGGCATTTTATAATATTAAATTGTACTTTTTGATCTTTAAAATTGGCCAATGAAACATAGTAGAACTTGCATGAAATATTATTCTCATGCAGAATTTGAATCTAGACTCAATCATGCTGGAAGAAGAATGGATTTTCATAAGGTAAAGATGGATGGCTTCATATTTTTATGAAGGCTAGGAGTCTCTCTCTCACACACACACACACACACGCACACACACACAAACACACACACACACACACACACACACACTTTCTCTCTCTCCCTTACAGTGGGCAGTAATACTCATTCCCCACCCTAAGATATGATGTCTATGTACATCCTCTTGTTTTCAGCATGAAGTAGTATATTGGTATACACTGTGATTTGTACAGTATGAATCTCATTGGAATAAACCTTTGTCTGAAATTATTTGAATGTATCTACTGGAGATTGAAATATCACATAAATTGATTATTCTGTGTTTAGATTTTGGTCTCAGACTTGAATGCCTAAGAACAAAGGGACCATTTATAGAGTTTTATCTTATATCATTTCTAGTTCTATTATGTGTAAGTGATCATGCGAATTTTTAAAAAATTCAATCAACCAGAAACCACTTATTAAACATCTATTGCAGAAGTTTTCAAATTTTGGCAAGTATTATATTTATATGGGAATTTATTCAAAATACAAGAACCAATTTTCTACTATTCTATGGTTATGGCAGTTGCTATAGGACATAGTTTAGGACATTATCTGCTGTACCATCCCTGCTATAATTTTCAAACAATGTATTTTAAAATTAAATGCCAATAAGTTTTATTTTCCTTTTTGAATGGGTAATTTCTCCCTCTATAGGTTGTGATCTATCAGATCACATGCAAAAAAAGAAAATCATCAATACCATGCCAGTCACTTGCAATCTAGATAAAGAACTACCCTAGAGTGCCAGGAATTGGAAACAGGATCCTGAATTCATTTCTCTGGGACAGTGGTTTGGGCAAATTAATGGAAGCACAGGACTTGACTCATTTGTGATAATTTCATTTGCCCAAGCATGCTGGGATATGGGAGGTGGGGAAAGAGGAGGGCTGAGGACCAGTGCACATATTTTGAGTCTCAATCTTTATTAGCACAAATGGTGCAAGTCCCCTGTAGAATCATATCCATAGATCATATTGCAATACATTTGAATGAGGCCATCTATTTTTAAAAAGTCATAGTTCCACCTAAATAAAAAACATTCAAAGTACTATTTAATACAAAGCATGAAATATAATAATTGCTTTAAGAAATTTATGATATATTTTTTAAATTATTACTTTTGCAGCCTACCAGAATCCTCTGATTCATGAGGCAATTGCAAAGGCAGAAAAGAAAGGTGCTCTTGTTTCCAGTTGCAGTGAATGGTATTATATCTAACAATTAAATAGTAGAACCAAATGTCATAATAAAAAGAAATGGCTATTATATTTTACCACAGAGCCATTTGCAGGTAGGTAAGGATTACATCTTTAAAACTGCTGTGTCTTCATGCACTGGCTTACACATGATAAATGTAACTTTTGTTGCTTGAATAGAAGATTCCTATTTTAGTTGAGTTGTTGCTGTTTTGACTAAGAAGCATTTTTTCCAAGTATATAGTTATAAAATAATAACTTGTTAATGATATGTTTTAGAGTGAAGTAGATTTTATTCAAGTGGCATGCCATATTTCTCATAACATGTAGAGTATTATAGTGAATTTTAGTTTGTTGTAAAACATTACATCCAACTCAGTACACTAGTTTTTATCCTACCATATAAATAACCTCATAAAATTTCCTTGGTAATTCAGGCTAAATAATTTACATAGCATTCTTTTAATCCTCATCAGTCTTTGTAATTTCTTCCTAAAATCTAAAACTAGATGGCCCACACTCCATTTCTTTAAAACAAGATATAATACAAATTCTGGAAACTAAGTCTTTTTACCCCTCTACATCTATCGCCTTATAGAAGAAGTGTGTGTGTGTGTGTGTGTGTGTGTGTGTGTGTGTGTGTGTGTGTGTGTGTCAGAGACAGAGGTGGGAAGAGAATAGATTTGCTTCAGAAGTCTTTTAACTTGAAAAATTATGAACTTAATATATATTCAGTTCATATCTCCACTAACATTCTTTAAAAGCAAATTTAAGAGTTTGTTTTATATCTTGTATCATATCTTGTTTAAAAGTTTACTACAGCCTGGCTGATGTGGCTCGGTGGTTGAGCGTCGACCTATGAACCACGAGATTATGGTTCGATTCTGGGTCAAGCCACATTCTGGGGTTGCAGACTTGATCCCCAGCAGGGGGCATGCGGGAGACAGCCAGTCAATGATTCTCTTTCATTATTGATGTTTCTGTTTCTCCCTCTCCCTTCCTCTCTGAAGTCAACAAAAATGTTTGTTTTTTTAAAAGACAGTTGATCTTCATTCAGGTTTCTTTAACATCTTCATTCCTGTTAATTCAGACATCATTGGTGAATTGTCTGAAACACAGAATCAAAATATTCCCTATAGGGTAGATACAAAAGAAAAAGGTAAAATAGCTATGCATTATTATTCTTTCTCTCTTCCTTCCTTTCTTTCTCTCTTCCTTTCTTTCTTTCTCTCTTCCTTTCTTTCTTTCTTTCTTTCTTTCTTTCTTTCTTTCTTTCTTTCTTTCTTTCTTTCTTTCTTTCTTTTTTTCTTTCTTTCTTCCTTTCTTTCCTGCTCTCATAAGCAAAGCAAGAGTTTACAATAAATACATACATTTTGGAGTCCTGACATAACAGTAATTCAGAAACTTACTGAATATTCATCAGGTTGAGTCACCATTGGTGATAGTCCATTGCACAAATTATCCTCCCACACACACATCATAAAACAAGTTTGACATTATTTAACCTGACTTTATATTGTTATACCACAGGACTCTGCAGTAGGCCTAGTAAGTTGCTTTAATGTCTTTTTATTTAACTATGTTGCACATAGTGAAGAACCTGTTCTTTTGAAGTAAATGTCCAAAGATACATAGAAAACCAAAGTCTACCTACAATTAAAATAATCAGAAGCAATTTCAAATAGTTCGCTCTTGATTTTTATTTCACGAACATTCTTCTTACAGTTATAGATTAGAAGATGGACTGTGTATTCATATATTTTCCAGGCCTATATAAAGTTAAAACTTCTAAGTTAAAAGTAAAAACAAACAACCCAGATGCAAAATTCTTGAAGCTATAAATTCCCAATCTCATGTTTACTCTTAGAGCTCCAAACTGCTACTCTTGTACTTTGCCTTGTGTGTGCTTTCTTTCTGTACTCACATTAAATGCTTGGTTATACATTAACTCCTTTGCCATATTTATCGTTATTGTCTGTGCTACTGTACCATACTTGACTAATGCAATGTTAACATTTCATTGAGTATTATTTAGCAAGATTTAAATATTTTATGTAAATCCTTATAGCAATAGTAACAAAAATATTTCAATTAGAAGTAATATTCTAAAGCATTTTCAAATGTATAATATTGGGGAGATTTAAAAAGAGGAATTAAATAAGCATGTTTCCTCCATGCTTTGTCCCTTTGTCCTAAAGGAGAAAGTTCAGTGAAAGATTGATTTTTTTTAACTCATTTAGAGGATATCCTGTGAGAGATAACTTGACATTAAAAGTGATTGATAAGCTTATTTTAAAATGTTGAAGTGAAGGATAATTTTAAATAGCTCCATGGAATTGGAATGGATTATGGATTATACCTGGTTCTCTAACAGACTCAATTCCCTATTTGGGTATTAGAAGGGCTTTGCAAGTCTTCTATAATCTAAACTGAGGATGACCAAATAAAATACTTTAGCATTCAAAGTAGGACCCTTTGTGAATAAAATAGGACTCTTTGGGGATAATAATAACACTGAAATACTAGGCATAAATGCAGATTGTCTCAGATAATCTGAGACACCTGAGATATGTCCCTCTAGCTACAAAACATATATACCTTTTCAGATGTAAAGTATAATAATCCAAATAAAATGTTTAGTTAAGATGAAGTAAAGAAAATACAAGGGACCCAGAATAGCAGAACTGTTATTCAAAAAGATCTAGGTTGGACTCAACTGGCGTGGCTTAGTGGTTGAGCAGCGACCTATGACCCAAGGAGGTCTTGGTAGGATTCCTGGTCAGGTTGTATGCCTGGGTTGTGGACTCCATCCCCATATATTGTTATTCATTTCAGAGAGAGGGAGAGAGAGATAGAAACATCAATGATGAGAATCATTGATAGGCTGTCTCCTGCACACCCCCTACTGGGGATCGAGCCCACAATTGGAGCATGTGCCCTGACAGGGAGTTGAATCATGACCTCCTTGGTTCATAGGTCAATGTTCAATCACTAAGCCACACCAGCCAAGCAGAGTTGCCCTTTAAACTATTAGGTCTATGCAATGGCCATCTCAAAACAGATAAGTCTGCTTACTATAATTGTAAGTTTTGTTTTTCAGCCGTATTCCTTCCTGTGGTATGAGGCCTTCAGTGTTCTTGC
Organism: Myotis lucifugus; assembly: GCF_000147115.1. Classification (NCBI taxonomy): domain Eukaryota; kingdom Metazoa; phylum Chordata; class Mammalia; order Chiroptera; family Vespertilionidae; genus Myotis; species Myotis lucifugus. The sequence goes on along the minus strand of NW_005871095.1, from coordinate 4,407,703 downwards.
CCCTGACCGAGGGAGCATGCTCACCTGCCTGGTGTGTAAGCAGTGGTCCTCAGAGACTGCACAGGTAGCAGTGCTTGTTAGGAGCAGCATGAGTGAGTGGAATAATGGGACCAAAGTGGCCATGAACACTAAGGCAGGCCTTCGGTGCAAAAGCTTATAACCCCCACAATTCAATAATGCGTCCCTCTGGGAGTGAAAGCTTCAAATGGAAATCCTGAACTCTCTCCACACCTGCAGCACAATCTCCTGTTCATCTCCCCTTCTAGACCCAAAGGAATTTTTTCTAACTCCCCTCCCTGTGAGTAGAGGAGGGAAATTACATTTCATCCCTTACACATAGTGTTTTGCTAGGTGTGGGTCTTACATCTTTGTTGATTGAATAGTAAAATTTTGAGCATTAAACCACAGAAAGAAATATACAAGGACCATTCCATGACGTTACCAACGGCCCCAGTTCTCAATGCCTGACCTTATTCAAGCTTCCTTGTAGACTTACCTGCCATGCAGAACCTTCTTCTTTTACATCAGCACATTCTAACAAGAAATTTTAATACAGAAGCCAACTAAAAATTACTTCCATTTAGGATATTCTCTCAGCTACACGTGCTTTGGCAGGCCCAGTATGTTATAACTAATGAAGAATTAAAGAAAACCATGATAGCCCTGGCCAGTGTGGCTCAGTTGGTTGAGCATTGTCTTGTGTACCAAAAGGTGTCAGGTTTGATTCCCAGTTAGAGCACACATCCAGGTTTCAGGTTCAAGCCAGTGGTCAGGGCATGTGCGGAAGGCAGCTGGTCAATCTCTCTCTCTCTCCCTCTCTCTCTCTCTCTGAAATCAATGTTTTTTAAAAAAGAGAAAAAATCATGATTATTTTCTGTAAGAAGTGTCAAGATGCTATCCTAGCCATTTTCTAGATCCTTTGTGTTAATGGACATCTGTAGCTTATAAGCACTAGATTTATAAGGAGAATGTTGAGTATTAACTACAGATTTCTATTGTTTATTCCTAAATCAATACCCACAAAGCATTAAACAATTTTCACATTTTGCTGCCCTTGATTTGACAATGTTGTTCACAGCTCTGTGAAAACATGGCACTTTTTGACATTTGTAGAACTAGCAATTACCCATAGTAAGAAACACGAAAAGGGCCCAGTCAGCTTGTCTTAACTTTAACTGTGTCCAATGACATGATCAAAATTGGTTCAGAAACACAGTTACTCAAGTGAATAACTATTAAAGTAATAAACCCGAGGAGGAAAATCCATCTTTGTTGAACCGAGTAGGAGGGAGGCAGTAGGCCAGCACCATTGCAACTAAGCAGAGCATGTATTCACCTTATAACAAGGCCAAACAAACAAAAACAAGGTGTTCAGCTCACTTCCCCATGTTCTCCCTTCCTGAGATATAATGTGGTATGAAGAATGTGGCCACACCTTTAGGGGAACAAATATGACACATTTGTGATTCCCAAAGCCCAGTACATCCTGGGCGGGGAGGTTTGCTTTCATTTCCCATTCATAGATACTTAGAGCCCAGAAGCCAGTACCCAAGCATTAAACCTCTGTCCAGGGGCCATAGTTCATGATCTGCTGCCAACTTCCCAGGCAGTTCTATCAGTTCACTTACCTTCCAGTTGACTTACCTGCTCTGTAATCCCCTCTTCTAACCTGAAGCAGGGATCAAAATAGTTCCCTCTAATTCAATCTTCTAATCTTTAAAAGGGATGCTCAACTTTACAGGCATGCTGCTAAAAGAATATTGTTTAACTTTAATAAAAGCAAAAGAAATTCAGATAAAAATCACGCTGTACCATCACTGTTATCATTTTTAAGTCCCTTGCAGACCTTACAGTTTTGAGAACAGATTAAGTTACTAGGAGATATTTTAAGAGCTTCAGAGTATACTACTTATACTGTGTATCTAATTTCTCTTCCTCCTCCTCCTCCTCCTCTTCCTCCTCCTTCTCTTCACTCTCTCTCTTTCTATCAATTGCTATTCAAAAGACTTGTACAGTTTTCATTGCCTCTAGCCATTTTAAGAAATGCCTCTGGGCATTTCTTCAGAGGGCTAGTTCTTTGTCCATCCATTAGGTCAGACTGCACATTATGCTCACTTCTACACAAGAAGAATGGAATCCCATTTGATGAGAGTTTCCCACCATTGTGTCAAGGCACAATCGCATGGCACAAATCAATTGCAGTTGTTCCAGGATATTGACACCCTTCATCTTCAGGGCCAGAAAGCTAAGACCTCTCACATAACATCCTTATCTAGGTACCCCAGTGTTCTATATAATCCCCTCATTTTTCTAGAAGGGTAGGGTGGTAAATAGTTTTGGAAGGACTAGATTATACTATTCAGCATCTTAGAGGTGTGGTGGTCTTTATCTAATTACCCTCTTCAGAAATGTTATGGATAGAATGTTTATGTCCCCACCAGAAATATTAATATGTTGAAATCTACCCCCCAAAGTGATGTTATTAGGAGGTGGGGCCTTTGGGAGATGATGAGGTCATGAGAGTGGAGCCCTAATGATGAAATAAATGTCTTTATAAAAAAAGAGCCCAGACAACCCCCTTGTCCCTTCTGCCACGTGAGAACACAGTGAGAAGTCTGTGACCTGGTAAAGGGGTCCTCACCCAAGCTGCTGGCACTTTGATCTTGGACTTCAAGCCTCCAGACTGTGAGGAATAAATGTCTGTGTCGCCCTAGCCAGCTTGGCTCAGTGGATAGAGCATCAGCCTGCAGACTAACGGGTCCTGGGTTCGATTCCGGCCAAGGGTGCATGCCTGGGTTGCAGGTTCTATCCCCAGTGGGAGGCATGCAGGAGGCAGCCGATCAATGATTCTCTCTCATCATTGATGTTTCTATCTCTCTCTCTCTTTCTCCTTTCCTCTCTGAAATCAATAAAGAAATATATTTCAAAAAATAAAAATAAATGTCTGTATCTATAAGCCCCCCAACCTCTGGTGTTCTGTTACAGCAGCCAAAACATACTAACAAGAAATAAAGGAATCTGTTCTCTTGCAGCTTGAGTGTTGATGGATGAGAACACACAGCTGAGAATTCTTGCAGGAACTCTTTCTATGGCAGCAAAATTGTCATGCCCAAGTGGATGTCCCATCCCAGGTGCTCAATAACTGTTTGATCTGGAGTGATGGCCCAGCTTCACTGCCTAAATTTGGGACACGGCTGAAGAAACACTGTGGGACTTCTGAGCTCTCTATGGATTCCACTGAGGCCTCCATTGCAACTGTGTGATGTGCTCCCAGGAAGTGTCTAAAAGACAGAGCTCCACCTCAGGGTCTGTTTGCTGGGGAGCCCAACCTCACATAGGATTTACCCCTAAGACGGTGATAAAGTCACTTCCCATGACAGGTAGATTCTTAAGAAAAATCAGTGTTGTGTTAGCAAAGAATGAATATGAACTTTGGGTAAAAACAGTGTCAAGACTTTTTCTAAAAATGAACTGGCTTTATCCCTAACACTAGAGGCCTGTTGCAGAAAGATTCTTGCAAGAATAGAGCTTCCTGCAGCTGGAACGAAGCAGAGAAGGGAGTGAAACCCGCCGAGGCGGTCTTTGCTCCCACCTCCGCCGCCCCGCTTGCTTCCCTCCCATCTCTGCGGTCCCACTTGCTTCTCCGCAGCTTTGCTCCCTTCTGCAGCACTTGGCTTCCTTCTATGTTGTCTTCAGTCTTCACTCTGCGCCTGCTTATGCAAATTAACCACCATCTTTGTTGGGTTAATTTGCATACTCATCTGTTTGACTGGTGGGCATAGCAGAGTGACACTAATTTGCATGTTTCTCTTTTATTAGTGTAGATAGGTAAGCCCTATACCCCTAAATAACAAATTTCAATCCAAATATTAAAGACATTTAGCAATAAGTAATCAATGATAATGAGGCCTTGTGAAAACTATTATGATCATTGGTTAGGTCTGGAGACCTTGCCAAGTTTTATTGTTACTATTGCTCTTACTCATAATCAACCAGATGTACTTAGAAATTAGAAATATAATCTCTGGTATTGAGATCCCTCCTACTTTGTTCTTTCTCAGAATTGCTGCAGCTATTCAGGGTCTTTTTATTGCAGATGAATTTTTGGAGAATTCGTTCTAGGTCTGTAAAATATGATGTTGGTATTTTAATGGGGAGTGCATTGAATCTATAGATTGCTTTGGGTAGTATGGACATTTTAATGATGTTGAGTCTATCAACCCATGAACACGGTATGTTCTTCCATCTGTTTATGTCTTCCTCTATCTCTTTTCAGAGTCCTGTAGTTTTCTGAGTACAGGTCTTTTACCTCCTTAGTTAAGTTTGTTCCTAGGTATCTTAATTTTTTTGGTGTGATGGTGAATGGGATTGTTTTTTTAATATCTCTTTCTGTATGTTCATTATTGGTGTATAAAAATGCCATAGATTTCAATTTTGTATCCTGCTACATTGCTGAATTCATTTATTAAGACTAATAATTTTTTTATAGAGTCTTTAGGGTTTTCTATGTACAGTATGTCATCTGCGAATAATGACAGTTTTATGTCTTCTTTTCCAATTTGGATACCTTTTATTTCTTCTTCTTGTCTAATTGCTATGGCTAGCACTTCCAGTAATCTGTCAAACAGGAGTGGTAAAAGTGGGCATCTTTGTCTCATTCCTGTTCTTAGGTGAAATGGTTTTAGTTTTTGCCCATTGAGTATGATGTTGGCTGTTGGTTTGTCATATAAGGCTTTTATTGTGTTGAGGTATGATCCCTTTATTCCCATTTTGCTGAGGGTTTTTATCAAGAAAGGGTGTTGGATTTTGTCAAATGCTTTTTCTGCATCAATTGATATGACTATGTGATTTTTATCTCTCAACTTGTTTATGTGATGTATCACATTTATTGATTTGTGGATATTGTACCACCCTTGCACCCCCAGGATAAATCCTACTTGGTTATGGTGTGTGATCTTTCTGCTGTAATACTGGATCCAATTTGCTAGAATTTTGTTGAGGATTTTGGCATCTATGTTCATGAGGGATATTGGCCTATAATTCTCTTTCATTGTGCCTGGTACTGGCACAAGAATAGACATATAGACCAATGGAATAGAATAGAGAACCCAGAAATCAACCCAAACCACGATGCTCAATTAATATTTGACAAAGGAGGCAAGCACATACAATGGAGTCAAGAAAATCTCTTAAATAAATGGTGTTGGGAAAATTGGACAGATACATGCAAAAAAAAAATGAAACTAGACCATACACACAAAAAAACTTATACCAACTTATACCATACACAAAAATAAACTCAAAATGGATAAAGGACTTAAACATAAGACAGGAAACCATAAAAATATTAGAGGAATCTACAGGCAGAAAAATCTCAGACATATGCTGAAGCAATATCCTCACCAATACAGCTCCTAGGTCCTAGGTCAGTGATGGTGAACCTTTTGAGCTCGGCGTGTCAGCATTTTAAAAAACCCTAACTTAACTTTTGTGCCGTGTCACATATAGAAATTTTTTGATATTTGCAACCATAGTAAAACAAAGACTTATATGTTTGATATTTATTTTATATATTTAAATGCCATTTGACAAAGAAAAATCAACCAAAAAAAATGAGTTCGCGTGTCACCTCTGACACGTGTGTCATAGGTTCGCCATCACTGCCCTAGGTAAAGAAAAATAAACAAATGGAACTACATCAAAATAAAAAGCTTCTGTACAGCAAAAGAAATCATCAACAAAACAACAAGAAAGCCCACTGCATGGGAGAACATATTTGCCAATGTTATCACCAATAAGGGTTTAATCTCCAACATTTCAGGGAACTCATACAACTTAACAGGAAGATAAACAAAAGGAAGATAAACAACCCAATCAAAAAGTGGACAATGGACCTAAATAGATACTTTTTAAAAGAGGACATAAGGAAGGCCAAGAGAAATATGAAAACATGCTCAAAGTCACTAATCATCTGAGAGATGCAAATCAAAAAAACAATGCAGTACCATCTCACACCTGTCAGAATGACTATCATTAACAAATCAACAAATGACAAGTGCTGGCGAGGATGCAGAGAAAAAAAGAACCCTTGTGCACTGCTGGTGGGAATGCAGACTGATGCAGCCACTGTGGTGAACAGTATGGAGTTTCCTCAAGAAACTAAAAATGGAACTCCCATTTGATCCAGTGATCCCACTTCTAGGAATATATCCCAAGAAACTAGAAACACCAATCAGAAAGGTTATATGTACCCCTTTGTTCATAGCAACACAATTTACAATAGCTAAGATTTGGAAACAGACTATGTGCCCATCAACAGATGAGTGGATTAAAAAACTGTGGTACATCTACATGATGGAATACTATGCTGTGGTAAAAAGGAATACTTACCATTTGCAACAGCATGGATGGAACTGGAGAGCATTATGCTAAGAGAAATAAGCCAGAGAAAGATAAATACCACATGATCTCACTCATTTGTGGAATATAATGAACAACATAAACTTATGAAGAAATACAGATCCAGAGATAGAGAAGCATCGATCAGACAGTCAAACCTCAGAGGGAAGGTAGGGGATTATGGAGATAAGGGGGAGAGATCAACCAAAGGACTTGTATGCATGCATATAAGTCTAAAAAATGGACACAGTCACCAGGGGGGTGAGGGCATGAGTGGGGGGGGGGTGTCAATGGAGGGATAAGGACACATATGTAACACCTTAATCCAGCGGTTCTCAACCTGTGGGTTGAGATTCCTTTGGCGTTCGAATGACCCTTTCACAGGGGTCGCCTAAGACCATCCTGCATATCAGATATTTAAATTATGATTCATAACAGTAGCAACATTACAGTTATGAAGTAGCAACAAAAATAATTTTATGGTTGGGTCACAACATGAGGAACTGTATTTAAAGGGCCAGAAGATTGAGATCCACTGCAAGAAAAAAAGAAATATAATCTCATTTTTGGCAAATGCAGTAACCAAAAAAACAACATTTGCGTGATTTTTCAAGGAATGTGTGTAAGATCCTATAGTGTCAATGTCACAGGTAAACCTAGAGTTGCTCTTCTGTGGCCCTATACTGTCTAATAAGGGACTTCTAGACATGCAGCTAGTCCAAATTAAAATATAATGTAAGTACAAAATACATATTGGATTTTGAAGACCAAGTGCAAAAATTAAAAAGTCAATATCTCAGTAGAAATTTTGCTCTTGTTGCAGCTTGTTTTTTTTTCTTTCTAATGAATGGTGCTGTGCTGTGTGTCTCTCTTATGTTCTAAAGATATTTGTCTCCTGTTTGACACATACACACCCAACTCTTCAGAATTAGTCTGTCAAAAGAATATTATACATATCTTGTTTCCTCTTCCAGCTGAAATTTCAAGTGCCAAATCCCTGGTACGTTTAATTTGTCTACAATTAGCATTAAAATGTTCCTCTTAGTCACAATCCAAAAGACATCTTTGTAATCAGTCACTTCTGTTACCATTGTTAGGATAATGTAATTTGACATAATCATATAAAATTAAGGTTTAGTATCATCAAGTTTTTTCCCCTTGAATAAAACAAGGGTAATGAACAAAGCAAATAACCCTTACCAAGCCTACCATTTCCCCCCATTATTGAATTAATGTCTGCAATGACAGTACTAGGATAGACAAAACAGTAATTTAGATTTCAGGTATCATTTTTTAATTGATGGAAGCAGGTACCAGATAATGATAGTGTAGGACAGAAAGAAAATGAAACAAACAAACAAAAAATAAATTGTGAAATGTGCCCAAAAGCATTTAAATTGCCTTAACCTACAACAATAAATTGCCTTAGCTAACAATAAAGTAGTTGGACTATTTGGCTTTTTACCTGATTATATTTAAAGATTTAAATTTGAATTCCTAAAACTTACAGGATACATTTTCTTGCCACCTTCCATGTCACCAGCATTTGGGGAGCTAAAGCCCCACGCTGAGTACATTGTCTGGTTTGGTAATAGCTAGATTTGTCAAAGAAGATGACTCCTTCACTCTTGCAGTCTCATGAAGTTTATCTAATTTAGTTCTCTAAATTGCCTCATATTGTGAATCTCAACGGGCCCCGTGTAACAGCTTTCTTTCTAATGATTTTTCTTCTGGAAGTCATTGTGGCCATTGCATTTGGGGGTATTTCTCCTCGCTTTTTATTCCCAGAAGTACTGAATTTACGCTCACTTAAAATTACACCACTAATGACGCTCCTAGCCACATGATAATATTTGAAAAGAATAAGCACAAACCACTTAGCTAAAATAAATAAGACTTTTTTAAATTAACAGTGACTTATTAAGGTCATACGCTGTCTAATTCCCCAATCACCTTTTATTTTCAACTGGCTAAAAATTCCTTTTACATGTTTAATTTATCATGAAGGAAATGAAGCACACACATAATTTTCTTTTATTGGGAACTCGTAATTTGGGATTTATAGATACAGTAAAAAATTTATTTATAAAATCAGAATGCCAATGCAATTTAAAAGTTGAATGAATTTTCATCATTTCCTTTTCTTATAAAAATATAATTCCATGTAGTTTCACAAGACATATCTTATTTGTTCTTAACAATTACAGTTAATTTCCTATGATTCTAGATCCCCATAATCTTCACAGCGCCCCCAAGAGCATAGTTACTGGTGGTGGTGGATGCAGGGGGCATATTAGGAACAATTGCATAAGGTCTGCCTCATATTCAGCCTTTCGATTTGTAAATTCCTGGGGGGCAAAATAAAATTAAAATCTTATTTTCATTGATTTACAATTAAATTATTCAAATGTATTTTTATGAAAGCTATTTGATGTTCAGAAAACCTCATAATTCCCTGATAGATGTTTTTCTTTGAAGAAACAAGTTGTCTTTGGCCAAGCACAACCCAAATCCAAACCCTGATAAGTTTGGTTGGAAATTGATCACAACATTATAATGAATTCTTTTTTAAAATGTACTTATTTACCCTTCATATTAGATGACTCTATAGTTTGGACATTTTCTTTTAAATGGAGAAAGTATCATCTGCATCCTTGGAAATTATCAGAAAGATGTGAAGTCTAGAAAAAGACAGTAGAGAGAAGCGCATGCTGTGGTATTTTTCAAGCATCAAAAGACAAAACTCTTTATTTTGTTGTGCAAAATACCCAATTCTGCTTTGTTTTCACTTCTGTTTCTCCATGTTCTGCATCTGCCTAGTCCATACCCAGAAGTAGAGTCAGACAAAAGTAAGAAACTGAAAAATTATCTTCATATACCAATCTCTATTTTGTTTAACACGATCTAATGGAAAGTGTACAAGACCAAGATATAAATGGAATTCTAACACAGGTTACTTTATATTCATAAGTTTTCTGTCATTTTTATTAATGATTAATTTACTTTGAGATAAAATTCATATACTGTAAAATTCACCCTTTTAAGCAAAGAATTCAGTGGATTTTAATATATTCATAAATGTGCAATCACCACCACTATCCAATTCCAGAACATTTTCATTACCTGAAAAACAAACTACATACCCATTGTCAGTTGGGTACTATCCCTACCCCCGCCTCCAGTCTGCCTCTCCCCCAGTCTCTGGCAATCAATAGAACTTATAATCAAATAACTTATATGCATATTAGGGGCCCAGTGCACAAATTTGTTCACCTTGAAAGGAACTGTAGGCCACGAGGCTGCAGTGGGCACAGGGGCAGGTTTCCTTTCATCCTCTGCACCCCCTCCCTACCCCTCCTGCCAGGGTCCCCAGTACCCTGACTGCCGGCAGCCCTGCTCCCACCGCCACCACTCCCATGTGCTGATGGTGCCAGGCTTGCTCACAACCCCTGACAGCATGGAGCGGTTGGGCCAGTGCCAGCAGCGGGTGCGAGCAGTGGCTGCTGCCCCGATCACCCCACAGGAGCAGGGGGAGGTGGAGAACCCTGTGGGGCAATTGAGGCCGGCAGCCGCAGCTTGCACCCACTGATGGCACCAAGCAATCGGGGCCAGCACCGGGTGCAAGCACAAAGAATTTTCAGTAACCCCCAGAGGCTCACCCCGATGAAAGTGACTGGCATCCCTCCTTGATCTGGTGCCCCCGCTCACCTGCTCCACCATCCTATAGCAGCCGACACTGGCCATGTTCCGCACATGTTCCCTAGTGGTCAACGCACATCATAGCGACCGGTTGTTTGGTTGTTCTGCCATTCGGTCTATTTGCATATTAGGATTTGCATATCAGAGTTTTATATATATATAGATATGCATATTCCATGGACTCAGACAATAGGCAGGTGGTGACCTGGTGTGGGGTGGGAGCCAGGTAGAGGGAGATGGGGTGGGGGGAGGAATGGGGGACATCTGTAATATTCTCAACAATAAAATAAATTTTAAAAAAACATAACTTATTTTCTATCTTTATAGATTTTAGTATCCTGGATATTTCATATAATTCTGGGATTCTTTCACTCAGCATGATGTTTTCAAGTCTAATCTATGTATCAGTACTCATATGCCACAATCTGTTTTTCCATTCATCTGCTGGTATAAATTACTGTTGTCTTTAATTTTTGTCTATTTTGAATAATGCTGCAATGAACTTTCATGTACAAGTTTTTGTGTAGGCATATGTTTTAATTATATGATATGTACCTAAGAGTGAAACTGTTAAATCATATGATATTTCTATGTTTAATATTTTGTTGAACTGCCAAAATGTTTTCTAGTACGTTTATTATTCAAGGTTTTAATGTACTGTAGCAATTTTATAATCCTAAACATATCAATGCCATATTTTGTCTATATCAGGGGTGGGCAACCTTTTTGTGAGTGCGTGCCAAAACCAGCAAAATCTCTGACTCAAAATTCTTCTGCGTGCCAACCCTAATTTTTTGAGAACATTATGCCTACTTGATATCTCTTAAGGTGTACGTATGTGAAGAACCTTGAAGAAATAATAAAATTCACTCGAGCGACAAAAACACAGTATATGATGATGAAAAATACATTTATTTTTTAATGTATATATGTACACTGATAGTCCGACAGAAAACTTTATGACTCCGTTTGATATTATCAGTGAGACTTTTGCTGCTGCATCACTGATGACAGAGATTTTTACATCAGGTTTATATTTTGTGACCTTCAGAGATATACACGAGCTACTACTTTCATCCGTCAGGCTACTCCTATTATGAGACTTAACAAAATTCATCACTGAGAACAAAGATTCACAAGCCTTTGTGGTTGAAACCAAAACACTGGTCGGATCTAGGAAGGCAGGGAGAGTTAAGGCAGAGGCATAGAAATTGCTCTTCTCCTCTCTCGTCAATCCATGTCTATGGTCTTTAAAATAACTTGTTATGTAAAATTATTTATTTATCTAAGATGCACCTACACTGAATTTATCTGAAAAATAAAAAAGTCGATATTTAAGAAAAAAATTGTAAATGGAAGATTATAAGAGAGGGTTTCACATGCCAGCAAAAGTTACCGGTGTGCCAAATTTGGCACGCGTGCCAGGGGTTGCCCACCACCCCACCCCCCGGTCTGTATAGTTTATTGGCAAATTTTTCACATTAAATACTTTGTAGCCTTCAGTCCACTTTTTTTTTTTCTTGGAGTAACGTTGTCTTAATGTTTTTAGTCACAGGAAAAAGAAGTGCTAGTTTAATGTTTTAACACCGGCACGAGAGTGCATAAGACCTCGTTAGGGGAAGAAGCGGGGTAGAACAGGGAGGTATCTTTAATACTATCAGCAATTTAAAAAAAAAAACAACTTTTTTTAAAAATAATTATTTCCTAGACAAGGTTTTTGTGGGCAGCTTATTCTAGTAAAATCGAAGGTAAATTTGCATATTATGTAAATGAGGCTGACGGGAAAATGACAATCTGAGGTTAAAAAGGACAAATTTAAAAGTTTTCTTAAATTTCTTTCCTGACAACTGGACTGCTATTTAGAGAGTAACCTGGACGTTTTTAGTCCAGCGCTGAATTTTAACATCAAGTAACCACCTTCACAGTGTAATAGGTGTTGCTTTTACCCGAGGGGTGAATTCTAAAGGGGAGCTGTATCTCTCTCTCTTCCTCCCAATTTTTTTTGGGAGGCAGCTGATCAATTTTTGGTGGCCTTGCTTCGGCAAGGCTTACTTATCTGGTTCAAAAAAAGAAATGGAAAACTAGAAAACTAGGGGTGTTAGTTTAAAGAACGAATTTGCTAGGAGAAAATGGGGTTACTCAAAGATGGCGCGGTCCTCCGAGCTGCGCAGCGAAAGTGCTCGCTGAGGGGGTGGGGCCTGCGGAGCGAAAGTGCTAGCTGAGCTGGAGAGGGCGGAGCCAGAGGGCTCGCTGAGGGCATGGGGAAAGCGAGGGTGGGGGAAATGGCAGATATCAGTAATACTATCAACAAGAAATATTTTTTTAAAAGAAAAATATTTTAGAAAAAGGCTTCCTAGACAACATTTTACGAGCAATGTGCTGTAGTAAAAGCCAAAGTAAAATTTGCATAGCATGTGAACGCAGAGGCTGATGGGAAAATGATATTTAAGAGGAAATCCAAGATTAAAAGACAAACTTAAATTTTCTTCCACTAACATTTTCTGAAAATTAGACAGCTATTAACAGAGTAACCTGGGAAATTTTATTCAAACACTGGAACCTGGCCATGTCAATGAAATAGGAGTTGCTTTTACCCGAGGTGTGCGGCAGTCACCTAATACCTCTTTCTCTCCCAATTTTTTTTGGGAGACTGCTGAAATTTTTGGTGGCTTTGTTTCGGCAAGGCTTATGTTCTTCAGATCACTTTTTAAAATTTGTTGAAGCCAGCAGTTTGCAGAGGAGGGATTTTTTTGAGTTGGATTAGAGTGTAAAAATTACATTTTCTGCTACAGTAGTTGAGAAGGTGAGTTTCAGTGAATATGGTAACTGTGCTATTTGTATTCATCAACTATCAAGTACTCTGAAATTTTATTTCCTGAAAACTATTTCTTTAGAAATATAGACACTTTTGCAAAAGTATCTTCTTGACAACAACTAAAAAGTGGATTATTTCAATATAATAATTCACTCAGGATAAACCAATAAAAAATTCAGTTCATTTTTGATAATGAGCACAGTTCATGAGGACCATAAAAAAGTGCATGTCAAGAAATTAGCGTTGTGTCATTGACATCAATGTGAAATAGCACATAACTAATGAAACGAGTGACATGAAACTAATGAAATATCAAGGAGAATTAATATGATGCCCTTCGTATTTCTAAAAGCATTTAAGGTAAAGGGCCCAAACACTAATGGATCATACAGGGTGATTATCTCCAGCTTGTCATTTTAAAGCAATCATTGATCATGTACAAGACATCTGCTAAAAGCCATACTTTTTCTGAAGTTAAGAATGTATCCACCTGCAGTGACTTTGAAATATATGGCATGCCAGCTGCCAGTTATGCTAATTTCAGAGTAGAAATGAACCAAGGTAAATTGCTAAACTGCTTTCCAATGTTAGTTCCACACTGCGTCGTGAATTTTTCAGCCTTTTTCTGATTTCAAACTTAAGCCACTTTTCTCTCTTTCTCTCTTTTTCACTCACTCTCCCTCTCTCTGTCTCCATAACGTGTTATTATGAAATTAATATATTAATCTCCCAAAAGAAAAAGCTATTCCTGGTAATTTCATAACTGCTTTTCTAAAAGCTACTTTTGCATCATTATTCTATAAGAATAAATACATTTGATAAGTGAGCTTGTAGGTTGAAATGAGTAAAATATGCTTGGGAGTAGAATACATTTAAAAATTAAACTAGTCTCTAAAATGCAAAAAGAATGTCTTGGCTCCTCATTTATGATATGAAGACTAAGTTGATTGTCTTGCTTCTATAGTCTTAAATAAAATAAAAATAGACATCACTTTTCTTATAATCATGAACTTTTCTAATTACAAACAATTCTATTTCTTCTCATGTGGAAAGGAGCTTATATACCACTTTTTATTCATCTAGTTTAACCTTTCTTTTTTATTTTTATATATTTTAGTTCTGCACAGAAAATACCTATATTGTTGCTTTCTGTCTGAGAAGTGTTTGTGACCAATTTGCCAAATGTGAGTTGTGCTTCCTTTTTCAGTTTCTGTTTCACTTCTCGCTTCTTTGTGCTCCTAAATCAGGATAGGTTTTAACCCTGGAACCCAGTAATCCTGGCTGTGAATTATCAAGTGATTAACAACTTTGCATTACCACAAACACAATATCTAGCAACAAATTTCTAGGACAAGTGGGGTAAATATGATTATTCTCCTTTTACAGTTGCTCATGGAAGCTGACACAACTATTAATAGACGAGATTAAATAAAACGTGTTTTGAATTCCTGGTCATTTCTTTGTATGGCATTGTATGCCAAATTTAAACTTCAGAAACGTACAATAACATTTGGCAAGATAGTATTGATTTTGCTTTTTCTAGACTAGTGTGTATATGATGTGATAAGAATGTAAAAATGCATTGTCCCTCACAGCCAAAACTCATTAGTGCTTGTGAGATAGAAAATACAGGAACATAAAGCAAAGAGATGTAATGTTGAACTTAGGAGCTCCTGAAAGAAGACCAGAAATGATACTTTGATGAGGAAAGGAAAGCAAAAAAGAGAGAGGGTAATTAATAGGGCATGAAAACTTTAAAAATAAACTTTAATGTAATAAAGGTGTTATATATAACCAAGCCACTTATGCCCCTGATCATCACAAATTTAATGTAGCTGTGCTATCAATGTAAATGTATGGCCACAGTGAGATAATATCTAGACACCCATATTGATTCACTCCTATCTTGAGGCATTATCTGCAAACTGATGGACATTTGCACACTGGAGCACTCAGTGTGAGGGAAAGGGGCTTGTCACACTTATTTACTGGATTTAATTTACTATCTAATAATAAATGCTCTATGTTAATTAAATTTGTTAAAATTGCTATATGTTATTAGGGGAGAGATGAATATGACACAATGTTCCATGAAGGCGGTTACCTGAGGAACTTGCAAATCAGACATTATTGCTAGCAACTCTTACCATGGGTTATAACAGAACCCAGGATCAAATACCATATTTCTTCATTGTTAACCCATCACTAACTTTCTCCCCCACTGCTGGTAATATTACAAATAAGAGAATACAAGGAAGCTGTGGATATTGTTCTTTTGCTGGGAAATTAGCGTAGCTATTAACAAAACAAGAACACCTGAAACGGTTGGTTGACTGGGGAGATGGTGATGATAAGTTCAAGTTTAGATGTGTATAGCCATTGCCGTGGCACGGAAATGTTTCTTTAATGGACACAGCCACAATAAACACGTGTGTAACCTGGGCAAAGCCAGATCTCCACTGGGTCAGCCTTAGCCCAACATCACCTTCAAAAGAAATAATATCCTAAAGCCAACATCCTTGCAACATAATCTGTATACAGATCTTCCTGAAGTGGTGAATTAGGAGGTGACATAGTCATTCACACATCTAAATTTCCCAAAATTATGCTTCAGACTTTTCCCACTCTCCCCCATCTTTCACACTTCTGTGTGAAATTTAACACCAGCTGTTAAAATTCTCTCCCCCTACTTTTTTTCTGGTTCTCTGCTTAAAAAAAAAAAAATGCGTTTGTTTTCTTGTCCTCCCTCCACGCCCCTGCCCCCACACTCACTGCTCACCATGGCTCTTGCTCTGACAAGTGACACCTCATCTCACTAGTGCCTGGGAACTGTCTCCTGCTCTCACTCAGATGGGTTTTCTCATGGGCACAGCTGTGCTGGAAATTTTGTGAAGCTGCCATCACATCAGTTTTCCTCAAAGAAAACTGTAGAAGTCTCTCTCAGAAAGTTTGGTATGAATAAGACAAAAGACAGTGTTACTGCGGTAGCAGAGACTCTTCTGGCTAACCACCTATGTCTCCTTGTTTTTCCTTCTCCGATCACTTGGGCACTAGGCTATCCTTAACCCCTGGGACTGGAAGGTGTGAAACAGCATCTCTTCCCGTGCCCCTTGAAGCCCCTGTTCTGGGAGCAAACGCCTTCCATGTTCCCTGCCTCCTACACCTCTTATCCTGTGCCTTTCACTGGCTCATTCTAAAACTGACCCAATATTTGCTTTGTCTTATTTTCTGATTGTTGCATGGAACTTCCTGTAAATCAGACTTCTCCAGATCTTTGTAACAAGCAGAAAATATCCCGTTCAAGAGCAAAACTCAGTATCAGAGGTCTGGCTTCCACTGCAGAGCAGGGGAAAGCCTACCACCGACTTCCCTCTTCTGTCCAGGAAGAACTTGAATCGTTAAAGCAACCTGACAGCTATGGTTTTTGCATTCATGAAATAATGTGTTAGATGTGCTCAATCTAGGGAAGCAATGTAATGCCTAAGTTTCATTTTTGATTCTGGGATATCTGGTTCATGACTGTGCCTTCTCCCCAAATGTGTAATTAAGTTCTCACGTTAGCCCACACGATCTCTCTCTTCCCTGAATGGTATTTCAATAATCATGAAGCATATGGTAAAATTTCTGCCCCAAATTCACTCTTTATCAGCAAATAACCTAACTTTACTGATGTTCTTTCTACATAGGATGAGGTCTATTCATTTCTTAATCACTGAAATGATCAGGTTTATTAAAATATATTATTCCTGAACTAAAATAAGCACATTTCTGGAGTTTATAGTGGTTTTGAGTGGCTCTACTAGAAAGTCTGGTCACTTCAAAATGGGGGAGAGCTCAATGCTTCCTGACCAGAGATCAGGAAGGAATATCGAAATTGTGGGAAAGCACGCTTGAGACTTGAGTCATTTGTATTATTAATGTCTTGAGGTGTAGTTTAAAATGGCAGTTCCTCCTTTTTTAAATTATAAATAACATACATTCATCACTTTCAAGTTAATTGTTGTGACTGGGTTATTTCCTAATGTATGGTATAATCTTGCATATTCTCATCACATGTTTTATCAATTCTCATTAAATGCTCAAACATGCATGTGTAATGGAGAAATTATTCATTGTCTTTATATCTCATTCTTAAAGCTGTTTTAACATTCTCGCTCCCAGAATATCTTTGAACGTGACATTTTTGTGTTTTATTGATGGCTTTTCCTAAAAAGTGGGGGAAATGTGGAACCTTTTGCTTTTACTTAGTGGGCTGCCATTTAAAAAGTGTGGAATCACTTGGAAAGTAGTAGATTAATAGTATGCAAAGGTAAACTGAGACATGTTTTAAAAAAATTCTTTTCTCAAGAGTTTAAGTGCATACTTTGAATTGGGCAGCTCCAGCCCAAAGATGGTTAGGAGTTGCCCCTAAATGATAGCTAAGGGAAAGGTATTTATGCAGAAGCAATACAAAGAAATTATTTGATTGGCTACAAGGTCCATGGTTGACTTACTTGGGAAAGCCTAGTTGGCTGTGATTGGTTGTTTCTGTGCTTCACTATGGTGAATTTGAGTATATTGACTCAGGCTAGGTTTTGGTTTCTTTCATAGGCTCCAAGGTTTTAGAGCCACCTCAATCTAATGACCTTCTTTTATTACTTTAACACTAGTCATATGGATGGTGGTAATAGTACTAAAAATACTAATAGAATACTCTAAAAAACGTTAGATGTATTTCTCAATTGCTTTCTTAGCTCTACTTATTTGCACATTATTGTTATCTACACAATGGTCTTTGCTGTTGGAAGTAATCAAGACTGCCCTTTTAATTGGTAATTAGAAAATGGATCATTTGTTCTCTCTCCCTCTTATTCCAACTCTCCCTACTTGATGGGAGGCAGCAAAACACTCATTTTGGGACTTCATAATTGATTTATTTTACCATGCCAGTTTGGCACACAATGTCAACAATTGAATTTGGTGGAAGAGTTCCCAAAGGTTTAGCAACCATAGGGGGGAAAGTGACTCTTTAACTCTGATAAACAATAAATTACATTCTAGAAACTTGAACATAGAGCAGGATTCCAGGATTTAAAGTCAAGGCAGGGGCTGCTGCCTTCGGCAAGGTCCCCCTAGAGGCCCCTGACCTTTCAGAGAGTCCTCCTTATAGACTTCCGAACCAAGTTCCGTGCTTTCCCACAGAAGCATTTAAATTTAAAGGAAGAAAATGAGCCTCTGCAATATTAGATGTTAGACATTATTTCTTTGTATTTCCTTTAGCAGCAGGTGCTGTGGCTGTACAGTGTGATTCTTCCCCTTGCTTCCATCATCCATGATGTGAAGTTTGACACATCTCACATCTGCATTTATGGTCACCTGACACACAGTGACCTCAGGCAAGTTCATACTCAAGCAGCCATTAAAGGAAATTCCTTGTCTTTAATGATCACAGTACATGGATATTTCCTGTACTGTAATACAGAATGCTTGGTTAATGTATTTCAAGGCCATATTTATCAAGGTTTTTTAATACTATTTTCAATGAAAAGCAATGGAAGGCTGACCCCCACAACTCAAGGACTTTACTAGATTAACAACAAAATTATTCACATACCTGAATAATTTTATCATTGTCATTCATTCCTCTTTCAGGATTTTTTAGTCTATAATTTAAAATAATCCTATCTAATAAAGAGGGAATATGCTAATTGACTGCCCCACCCTCAAAGATGGTGGTGCCCACAGCCACAAGATGGCGGTGCCCAGTCCCCTCAGCCCCACCAGGGCGGCAGGTACACGGCAAGGCTGGCCCCACTCTGTGTGCCTGCCTCCAGAGTCCCCCAGTCCCCTCAGCCCCCCAGCTGCCCAGGATGTTGGCTGCCCAGCTGCCCAGGGCCACCCAAGGCTCAGGTAAATAGGGCCAGCCGAGGTTTGTGCTGCCGGCAGTGGCAGCAGCAGAGGTGTGACAGGGCGTTGCCTTCACCTGATCGCTGGGTCACTCCTGCCCCTGAGAGCTCCCTGACTATGAGAGGGGCCAGGCCGGGCTGAGGGACCCCCCCGCTCCAGTGCATCAATTTTCATGCACCGGGCCTCTAGTAATAATAATAAACATGAGTCACAGAGAACATGTTCTCTGGAGATTCCAAATATATACTAATTATAAATGACTTAAAGATAACTCTCTCGGCAAACATTTTGCATATAATTTGTTCCTCTATCTCACCTTCAATATGAAAATGTAAATAAGTAGAAAAATGCAAGTCTTAGTCATCTTAGTTACTTAAAAAAAACCACACATATATAACTTCTCAGCTACTGCAGATAGAGGCTTAGGAATAAATTTCTAATGATGTTAAATAGATTTCATTAAAAGGAAATCTGTGGAAAAGAAGATAGTTTGTAAGTAAATAAAATTTAAGATTTCACTTGTTCCATGGTGACCCTGTACTAGTAAATATCCAGTAATGTCCAATAAACCTAAAAATTAAGAATGATTTTGGAGTAATTGTGTCCATTTAAATTTTAATGGTTTTTTAGAGCAAATATTTCTATATCTTCATAGAATAAATTCCATAAAAGTTGAGTATTTATATTAATAAAACAGTTTAGTAATGTAACCCACCAACTAAAATAGCAAAGCCCAAATCTCATTGCTGGAGGCAGTTGCTCTAAGAGGACACTGCACCCTCATTTTGCCTCCACTATCAATGAGAGGTGAGGGAGCCCAGGAAGGGAAGTGCCCTCTGAGGACTGAGAATGACTTGCCTTTAACCTGCACCCACATGTTTGTGTTTTTGTGCACATGGAAATAGGGCCCACCATAGCCGGGGTAGCTGTTTCTTCTAAGCCTCACCTGGGAACTTGAGGACAAAGGCAAAGGGATTGATGTTGACTTGCCCAGTGATATGATTCTCAGCCTCTTAAGGCACATTTAAGTTGTATGTATGGGAGTACTTAACTTCCTATGACAGATCACAGGAAAAATAAGAAAAACTCCCCAAATTGTTTTCATAAATCAGGTGAAACATTGATCTGGAAACCTCACAAAAATTGAAATAAAAATCTCATTAATTTTACTTATAAATATTGATTCTTAGGTCAAATGTTAGCAAACATAATCCAAATAGTGCACCACACCTGACTGTATGTGGTGCTTGTTTTATTAAAAAAAAAAAAAAAGACAGAAAAAACAGGATGCACTTGCCCCTTCTATTCCAGGAAGCCCTTCTAAATATAGTAACTTAATTTAAATAATTTACTAGATGTTTAATTATTAATTTTTGCACAAAAATAATCATCAGCAATTTAAGGAATAATACTTAGCATTCTTTACTGATAGTGGGGTATAGAGACTATTTCTTCATATAATACATGAATGGGAAGCAAAATAATTATATGAAAGGAGCTGACACATAGCACTTTATCTGCCATACTCTGCATCCCTATTCATCCCTTTTCCTATTTTTAAATCCACACTGTTTGATGAGCCTCATTGCCAGTGACTGCCTTCCCTGCAATTCTGCTCTGTCTGCCATTTACCTATTTCTATATCATATTTTCATACTGCCATTACTTTGTCAATGTTATGTAATAGCCTTGACTCCTATTATGAAACTTCTAAATTTCACACCTACATACCCCCACTCAATAGCATCCTTCCCTTGTCATTCTTCCAATATTGTTAAATACCTGCTTTTCTTTACATCAATACACATTGCTTCCATTTTACCACTTTAAATGTTGCCTATAACTGAGCCAAATACTTTACTATATTTGTTTATAATTGAGTAACTAGGATTTTTTTTTCTACCACTTCATTCCTGATGGCCTGTCTTCCTTTGAGTAAGAAGTTAATAAATCCACCCAGACCAGCATCAATTTCTACACTGTTCTGCTCTTATCATAATCACTGAGCTCTCTGTGCTGTTAGAAAGACCAATTTTACACATGTGCACCAAATCCCACAAATATTGCCAGTCACGAAAATTATTCCCAGCTTTGGGAATAATTGCAAAAATTTCTAATATCAAGCTAGAGCATTTCTGTCACATCCACCTTAGGATCATCTGACTATCTGTAGACATAAAATGTATTTGTCTAACTAGGAACCAGGGCCTAGAAACTTTACAAGCCTATAAAGTTAAAATTAACTTGTCAGAAACTAAGTAGAAAACTGATTAGTGTAATGATTTTTTTAAAATCATCCATTTTTCTCCTTTTCTTTTTACCAGATTATTCTAGTTCCTATATAAGCATATCTATACTAATAAAAGGGTAATATGCAAATTGGTTGGGATGCCCTCATGCAACAACTGAACAGCAAACTACATGGGGTGACCAGGCCAGCAGTGGGGGCAGTGAGGGGCGATCAGGCAGGCGAGGGGGGAAGTTTCGGGTTACAAGGCTAATAGGGGGGGAGCAGTGATGGGCAACCAGGCCGGCAGGGAGGCATTTGGGGGAGACAAGGCCAGTGGGGGGGCAGTTAGCGGCAACCAGGCTGGCAGGGGGGCAGTTATGGGTGATCAGGCTTGAAGGGGTGGCAGTGATGGGTGACCAGGACAGCAGGCAGAGGAGGTTAGGGGTGACCAGGGCAGCAAGGGGGGAAGTTACAGGTGATCAGGCTGGCAGGCAGAGGCAGTTAGGGGTGATCAGGCTGGCAGAGGGGGAAGTTAAGGGTGATCAGGAAGGAAGGCAGAGGCCATTAGGGGCAATCAGGCAGGCAGGCAGGTGAGCGGTTAGGAGCCAGTGGTCTTGGATTGTGTGAGGGATGTCTAACTGCTGGTTTAGGCCCAATCCCTGGGATCAGGCCTAAAGCAGCAGTCAGACATCCCCCGAGGAGTCCCGGATTGGAGAGGGTGCAGGCTGGGCTGAGGGGACCCCCCCCCCCCCCGCATGAATTTCATGCACCAGGCCTCTAGTTAAAAATATAAAAATAACAAGCAAACAAATAAATAAGTGAACCTCTCCTAACCCCACTTCACCTTCTGTCATTCCACTTCTCAGCTCCTCTTTCCAGAAAATCTCCTTAAAAGAAGTATATATACTTGGTGTCTCCAAATCCTCTCTTCCCAGTCTCTCTTGAGCTTACACATATGAGCTTTTCCCCCATGGGAAAAATCCTGTGCTCATTTTTTTTAATCTTCCTTTTACAAGTGTTAAAAATAGCACTTGGCATAGTTGGTCACTTGCCCCTCAGGGATACCACTTCACTTGGTTTCAAAACACCACACAATGCTCACTTTCCCCAGACCTTGCTGGCTGCTCCTTTTCTTTCCTTTTGCTGTTTTCTTATTGTCTCTTCACCTGCTAAGTGTCAGAGCAAAGTGAGCTCAGTCTTCAGAGCTATCCCCCACTCTACCTACACCTACTCCCCTCCTGACCACAATTAGATGCATGGTTTTAAATATTATTTACATGCCAATAGCACCACATTTGCATTTTGTCTGGACATCTCTCTTGGACTCCTAACTTGTATATCAGACTGTCTGTATCTCTACTTGGATGTCCAATAGACGCTTAGGATGATTATGCCCCAAACAACAC
The DNA here is from genome assembly GCF_000147115.1 of Myotis lucifugus. Classification (NCBI taxonomy): domain Eukaryota; kingdom Metazoa; phylum Chordata; class Mammalia; order Chiroptera; family Vespertilionidae; genus Myotis; species Myotis lucifugus. The sequence continues at coordinate 4,385,268 of NW_005871095.1, read as the reverse complement.
TTCTGATTTTAAACCACCTATATGGCCTCAGCTCTCACACAAAATTATCCATATCTGTACATTGGAACTTCATCCGTCCTGTTGCTCTGGCCAAAACACTTGAATTCTCCTTTAATGCCTTTCTTTATCCAATATCCAATCCAAGTGCAAACTTTGCCCAGTCTACTTTCAGGGTATGTCCACAAACCAGCCTTGTCTTACCCCCTCTTATATACAAGACACACACAATCCCTGTCTGCACTTCACAAATAATTCTCCTAACCAGTCACATTTATCTGTCCTTGCTCCTAAATTGTATTCTCAAAACAGAAACCAGAGTGATCCTGTTTGCACATAAGTCTTTGCCAAAAGTCCTGCAACAATTTCTCATCTCTACTAGAGTAAAAGCAAAGTCCTACAATGGCCTGACTCCCATCTGCTCACCTGATAGCCTTCCAACCTCCTTCCAAACTCATCCCTTACATGCCTCCCCCTAGATCATTCTGCCCCAGCCAATGGTCTCCTTTCTCTTCCTCTAAAACACCAGCTGCGTCTCCCCACCCTGCCTTTGTCATTTTGGTCCATTGTTGCTTCTGCAGCACCTAGAACAGTGCCTGGTGTAGAGGCTTCATCAATATTTGTGTAAAGTAAAATATGAATGAATGTCCTAGTTTTTCTAAGCATCGATCTCTAATTCTTTTCCAACTCTTCAATATAAATGCAAAATACCTCTTAATAAGGTCAAACACATTAAGCAATCTATCAGTTTCATGTTTTCCCTCTCAGGAGGTAATGAAGATAAATACAAACTTAAAAGCTCCCAAGTTGTCTAGAAGTCCATTTTCTGCATCACTATTTCAACTTCAATAGATGCCAGTTATTTTATAGAGAAGACATAAAATAAGTGAGTCATGACAGGTATAAACAACATTCCAAGAGGTTTCCTTTCAGTTTGTATAATTCTGTCAGAGAGGATTCATGGCATTTGGAATTTTGTCCCATGCAGATATCATATTTTACTTATAATCTTTGATCATCTCATGCTCCATATTGGGAACACAATGGTTCCAAGTAATGATAATAAGCATATTTTCTTCCATTTTATATAACATAATGTTGCTGGATTTTTAATGGTTTGATTTACACATTACATTTAGAAAATATTTTATGTACTTTATAGGGTCTCAAATTAGGTCTACACCCCTGACAACTTATTCACACTATCTGGGTTTCAATCTATAAACATACAATAAAAAGATTTTGCCTACAATAGCCTAAATTTTAGATTTAGATTTCTAAATTTAGAAATCATAGATTCTATATTATTCCATTTTCACAACAACCCTGTGAGTTAATGCAACAGATACTTTGATTATTGATTTAAACAATAACATATCTGAGCTTGAATATTAAAGGTCACAAGGCTACATGAAAGGCTGTGTTTACAATCCAGGCCTTCTGGATAACCAATTCTATTTAAAAAATAAACAAACATATAAACAATAACAACAAACTTAGGGAGAGCAACTTTTTAACACTTAAATCTTTTAATTATTTACTCTCAATAAAGAAATATTTATATTTAAATGTAAGAAATATTATGTAATACAAAATTATGTAAAGATTACTTAGAAGTAGAGCATCAAGTTTTTGAGAGCTCAATCACTGGATTTATACCTTACTAATTGACTCAGACTGAATAAATGACCCAGATACAGATAGCACTTCCATAAACTAATCAATGTGCTTATTACCTAAGGATATAGAAAAGGAAATTAGCATGCACAACAGATAGAATAAAAAGTATTTATCAAGAACCAAAGAATTCAAGCTTCTAGACCCACCAAATCATCACCAAGAATTACAATTATGCATAATTACAACATCTAAGTAATCAAATAACATATAAGTTCTTCTAGGTCAACTTTTATCCTTTAAATTCATATGTTATATACTATATATATATATATATATATATATATATATATATATATATATATCCATTAGTTCTTTATGTAAGTTTGTAGTATGGGAATGTATTAGGGAATATTTTATCAAGGCCAATTATAAGTCATCAAAATATAATAATGATAGTTATACATGGTATAAAAATGGCACACAAAGTTGATATAGTATGCTCAGATAAGAATGGACTTCTCATTTATCACTGTCAGCCTCCCATACTGACATATCATGGTCTAAGTAAAGTTCTGAACTTGGAATAGCAAAAATGGAATTAGAGTTTGTCTACAGAGCTCTCTGGAAATCATGCTAGTATGCTTTGACACAACTATAAGGCCTGTCCTATTAGAGTTCTTTGCTGGGAGGAAACATAAAGAAACAGCAAGAAAAAATGGAATGCATTGAAAGTACTTGGCATACCTCAAATAAATGAGAAAAAATAAAAACAAACCTCAGAAAGGAAAGCAAACAGAACAGCTCTGAAAATTACTGGTTGACACAAAGGAGGTGAAAATGTTCACACAAAAACTTGCACACATATGTTTAGAGCAGCTTTGTTTATAATTGTTGACACTTGGAAGCAACCAAGATGTCCTTCAGTAGGTAAATGGATAAAACTGTAGTACATCCAGACAATGGAATATTATTTAGGACTAAAAGAAATGAGCTATAAAGTCATGAAAATACATAGAGAAACCTTGAATGCATACTGGTGAGTGAACAAAGCCAACCATATGACATTCTGGAAGACAGTAAAAAGATCAGTGGTTGCCAGAGGTTGAGGAGAGAGATGAATAGGTGGAGCACAGAGTAGTTGTGAAGCAGTGAAAATATTCGGAGTTATATTACAACAATGGATACATTCACTAGATATTTGTTCAAACCCATAGAATGTTCAACACCAAGAATAATTCCTAATTATGTGAACCTTGGGTGATAATGAAGTGCAGTGTAGGTTCATCAACTGTAACAAATGTACCATCTTGTAGGAGATGATGATTGTGGGGGAGGTTATGAGTTTGTTAGAGCGGCACTATATGGTAAATCTCTGTACCTTCCTCTCAATTTTAATATAAGCCTAAAAGTACTCTAAAGAAATAAAGTATTTTATAAAATACACACAATTACAAATACTAAGCACTGAATATTGTAAAAAACAAACACATTCTCCTTGGGTAAATCAGAGTTCTTATATTTAAAGGGCTGATGATAATCAGGATACAAGAGAGACATACATGTGCCTGTGTAAATGTAAAATGAGACATGTGTACATCTATTTATGAAGTCTCAACTGTGTGCAAAGCTCATGGTAGTTCCCAAGTTTCTAATACACTTGAACCTTTATGTTGATAATACCACATGCCCAAGAGCTTCAGACATATGTCCTAATGAAAAAACCGGCCTTGCAGAGAAAGGAAAAAAAGATACAAAGTATATATATATTTATAATAAACTTCAGGGTAGATATCGCCTTTCAGAGTTATTCAATGGGATTTCTTTGTCTCAGTGGGTAATTCTATTTTATATCCTGTTATCATTTCACAGACAATGATCCTGTTGAGATCAATGTACTAACAGCACAGGGAATTATAGATAGAAACTGGATTTTAAGTTCACCACATGACAAAGTGAATTTGCTTTCATTTTTTGTGTAGTCTATTTCTAGACATTTCTACCAATTGTTGCTGAAATGGTTATGAAAGCTGTAACGGTAATGTAGTGAAGCTCAAATTTATCTAAAAATTATGTGCTTTGCTTTGAGTGCCATTTAAATATCTGTGATCAAATTTGGCTTAATATTTTTAAAAGAACACGAAAAATATATGCTTAATGTTCTCTGAAAAACAAATATAATGAGCTTCCATTTTCTTGTCAAGCCTCATGTGATCTCTTTGCATCTACTAAGTGGAGAATGAGGCAGTCTGGCCCCATCAGTATATCTCCAAATTAGAGTAATACAAATAATTATATGATAATAAGAATGTACTAGTTAAGATAGTGAGCAGAATATAGACACATAACATGCATCTCAGTTTGTAATAGAGCCCCAATGGGCCTTGATCAAATTGACAAAGTGAGTCTTTGTTAAAGTAAACTATTTAGCTAATAATAAAAGTTAATTTTAAATAGGAAGAATTACTTATATATACACATAACATTAGGCTTTTAGAATTTATTAATATATATAATTTTCATGAACATTGGCTTTGGATGAGAGAGGAGAATCAGCCTTATGGCAAAGACTTGTTAATCACTGGATAACCAGAAGTAACAATATAGAACCTCACTTTCAAGGTGTTTGATAAAGCAAATAAATACACAAATTGTTATAATTAAGTTAATCTGAAAAAAACTTCTTTAAGAGGGACATAAAAACAAAAATTTTGCCCAGGAAAAGACAATGAAAGCTTATGGGGCCATAACATCTAACAGGGACTAGGAAGTCAGGTATAACTCCCTAAGGTTACAGGGTGTGGAGACAGCATTGGAGGAGAAAGACGCCAAACATCGATACCACAGTCTTTCCTTTGTCTCAGTACCACAGGTGTTTTGTTTTGTTTTTATAACCTAGGGTTCTGCTAAATGATTTTTTTCCCTACAACTTTCCTCAGTATCTCTCTTTTATGGTCATACCCAATTCTTTTATCAGCATTGCTGCATCACCTCCAAAATTTTAATTTTTATTCTTTAAATATGTCCTCCATGTCTTTCTAACAATCATTTTTACACCAATAATATCCATAATCTATTAGCCCTGGTATTACTTTCTATTTCTAGGTAACAAACTATTAGACTTTAAAGCAAGTTTATTGAGATAGCTTGACGTGTAAATTATGTATGTCAAAGACAAGAGGGCTCAGGGCTGAGCCCCTTGAGGAATGAGAACAGTTAGATAAATAGGAGGAGTTTGGAAAAGAGATTAAGAATGAGTAGGAAGCAAGAAAAAAAATAGTTTTACTGTAGGAACAGGGAGTTAAAGAAGAATAAAACTAATAATTGACTTGGATGTGGCAAAATGGAGGTCGAAGATATTACTGACAAGAAGCAGGTCCGGTGGAGTGGTGGGGTGAGAGTCTTAAGGCAAGACTGGGAAGGAAAAAGCAGATCATCTTAGCAAGGAGTTTTGCTCTAAAGAGGGGCAGAAGCGTGGGGTAGTAACTGGAGGGAAATCAAAGGTCTCTAGAGGATATATTTTGTTTTAAATTTAAGATGAGATGATTCTATGGGCAGATGTGAGAGAAGTGCTGGGCGGAGTAAGGATGGTATATCCTTTCCACAATAAGCAAGAATCTCCTCGCACCTTCAGAGACCATGAGCTTAACTTGAACACCACAAGCACTCAGAAACTTACCAAGACTTCACAATTCATTGTTTTGCTAGAACAGATACATAAAAATTATTTTGATTCATATGCCTTACTTTTGTATGATTCTTCTTAAATCACTCTTTTATAGAAACACCAAAAAAAGAGGCTACTAACCTTCACCATTTCCTCCATTTCCGTATACAAATATTTTAGACACTTATCATTCCCTATCACTAGTTTTCCCTTGCCTGATCTAACATAGCTCCATTTTCTTTTCCTATACTGTATCTTTCTAAATCTCTTTTTATTAGGCTTTTCTATTTGCAGGCATTACATTCTATTAGTCATCCAAATTTAAAACCTTGCAGTTATTTTTAACTTCCGTTCTTGAAATTGACATAAATTATTCTGCAAATTATCTTAATTATATCTCCATGTGCTGTTCACATTCATCCTGTAGAAGATGCTAGAGATTTCCTATATGTTCATTCAGTTCTCATTGACTGTTCTCATCACCAGGCTACTTCGCCTGTCCACCCTCTTTCTTGCACAGTCTTCATTAACAGCTAACAAAGGCCATGTTCACTATTAGAAAATGCACACTGTTGACTTACAGATAAATAGGGAGAGTCTATGAAAGATCTTACTGCTCTGGCATCAGAGGACTTCTCCTCTACTTGCTTGAAGTTAGTCAAACCTTGATCTGAATATGCAAGATTGTTTTGTATTTGTGAGAACAGAGACTGAGGAGCATAGCGGGAATAACATTTCTTAATTATTTCCCATAATGAGACACTCAATGACATCCTGGATGAACACTTGAAAATAAAAAATAAAAATGTTTGCCCCGCGCCAGTGTGGCTCTTTTGGTTGAGTGACATCCTGTGCATCAAAAGGTTGCTGGTTAGATTCCTGGTCAGGGCACATACCCAGGTTGCAGGTTCAATCCCCAGTTGGGGGACATGTGGAAGGCCACCAATCATTGTTTCTCTCTCTCCCTCTTCCTTCCTCTCTCTCTAAAATAGTCAATAAAAAACTATTTTAAAAATAAAATTAAAAAATGTTTTAAAGATGCATAATCTGGGCTGTGACCAAAGGAGCAATACAGCCCTGCTTCCTTTTTTGATAGAGACAGACAACCAGCAGGGCTCATTCACCTTGATGTGTTAGACTTTTGGTCCAGTGGGTAGAGAAAGAGCAAATGCATAGAGGTGAGAGAATTTAGTGCTATCTGATAAAGAGTGGCTTTGTTGGCACTTTTCTCTCCAAACAGCAGGATTACTGAAAATAACAGGCTCTGGCGTATGTTTTTCATAGAGGCACCAAAAATAGTTCTTTTGTCATCAGTCTTAATAGAGCTAAAAAGTCAGTCCCATTAAAATTAGAAGCTTATCTGGATTCTCTTAGCAGGGATGCAGTGGAGGGCAAGTGTGCAGTCGCTACTGCTGGTCATATGTTATGTGCAAGATGGGGGCAGGGAGGATGGAGAATAACCAGTTCCTTATCAAAGACAAAAAAAAATAACAACAACAAAAGAACAACAACAAAAAAAGGAAGAAATTAGAATAAAAGAAAGCAGGCAATGCTGGTTCTACCCTTCTCTCATCCTGCACATAAAGAGCAGTTTACTTCCCACTTGTATCCATGTCAAGTAGAAGTGGAACAATTAAAAATGTTCTCCAACTGCTGATCAATAGAATTAGTGAATTTTAAATGTTAATGCATTCCCTTCCCGGCAATGGCAAGACGGTCCAATTTTTCAATATTTTTCCCCTTGACTTAGATGACCAAAAGATGGAAAACCTGTCTAACATATAATTTATCTTCTTTATAGATGTAAAAATGAAAATAAAATATAAAAAGAAAAATATGCTCATGAAGAAAAATCAATTTCCTCAATGGCTTTAAGTGTCCAGTACTTTTCCAGCAAACCTTCAAGGTTGTCTCGGAGAATAAGAAGGGTGTGGCCACAGGATACCAGTAGACAGAAGGGCTCTAGATTTTTCTTTCTGACTGCACTGCTAATTTTAATACATTCATCTACATTTCCACATGTTTTCTTTAAAAATCTAAGAGTTAAGCAATAAGGAGCCAAGGATTTGCTTCCATATTTGCCTGTTGGTCCTACAAGAACCCAGGCTAATGGAAACACTACCATCTATAAGCTGCACCCTATAAATATGCCCCGGCTATACCCCTCCTTTGCTGTAAAAAAGAAACATGGGAGTTTCACTGTTGTACCCAGGGAGGAAATCCATCCACCCCACTTATATTTCATTGTCAGGACTAAGTACATAATAGTAATATTAATGAATGCAATGTTAGTTGTGCACTTGGTCACTCCACATGAATGGAGCTTCCTCAGCATATGGTGGCCAGTCTCTAAGAGGAAGCTGATGGGGAAGGTTGGGGAATAGGGGTCAAGCAGAGCGAGAGAGCGAAAGAATGAAAGAGAGGGCGAGAGAGAGAGCAAGGGAGAGAGAGAGAGAGAGAGAGAGAGAGAGAGAGAGAGAGAGAGAGAGACGTGCCTGCCTTCTAGGAGCTGGCTTCAGAAGTCAGGCAGCATCATTTTAACTACACTTTTTTCATCCCTACATGGAGCAGGGAGCACTCTAGAAAATGGCACAGAATCTAAACACAAGTGTCATCACGGGGACACTTCGCTGTATTTCATGTCACCCAAGGTTGATTCCTGGCGTTTCTTAGGTGGTAGAATCATGACCTTATAAGAGTTGGTGGAATGAACATTTTCCATCTATTTCCAAACTTTCCAATTACGATACGTCTTAGTCTAATTAACTGACCCAGGCAGCTGTCCTGGAAGCAAAGCTGTGGATGTGCAGATGGTGGCAGCGACCCTCGGGGAGGGCCAGTGACAGCAGGCCTCCCGCCTTCCCTCTGCGCCGAGGACAGGTCAGCCGTTCTGGTGGTCAGCCAGACATCAGGCCCAGGAGAATCCAGCGCCACTCATCCATCATTTTAAATTTATAAAGAACTCTACAAATTTGTATCCTTTACAACAAATTTGATGGAGATACTGCATATTTTTTAAATATAGAAATTCAAAACTACCGATACCTATCACTACTGTGAAATAATCTGCCAAACTTCAAAAAACAGACATAAACTGACTCTTCATTAGGAAGATAATTATGTAATTGCTCATTTATCTGCAGCCTCATCTCTCCTTACCTCTAGGTTGCTATCTTAGACTCAGGGAAATTACACCACAACTATGTTAATTTCTGACTCCACATCCAGCTATTTAAGCCATATAATATACATAAAATATCCTCCACTGAATGTTACTTGCTATTTTTATTTCTTGGGATGAATGGTTTCAAGTAGCATGTTGGATTTTATGTAAATAACCACAATTTTGCTTATGACAACAAATTTCGAAACATATTATGTCAGTAGAAAACCATATATAAGTAAAATAAAAAATAATGCTAGAAATTAAGAAGTAGATTAGAAATAATTATTGGAAGTCTGAGAGAAGAATTTAATATAAAAATTATTATGATTTACCTAAAATGGAGGGTGCATCTTGTAGGTGTTCTAGGTAACTGACCACAGTTTTGTGATTCAAAATTCATTAAATCCATACAATTGCCCAACAATGTTGCCAAACCCAATGAAAGTGGTAACATTGAGCAGGATGAGAGCTAAGAAATATATGACTCAAAAATGATGGTATTAACACTCATATCCATTAAAACGTTTAAACTGCTGTTCAGGTCCTGATATGACAGACATTTTTTTCTCCAGATTTCATAATCAAATGCACACAGCTTAGTTTTATAGTGGCAGTCTCTTGATTGAAGTGGAAATGTATAGGTGTTCCCACACCATTGTTTTAAAAAAAATGCAAATTTCCCTGGAGCCTGATCTTTATTTGTTTTGGAAACAGTAAGAACACAAATGAGTGTTAGGAATGGAGATACCAATTAGTATTAGTCATGATTTACAGGGTAGCAGTTTGGTAGTTTCAACTGTATTATCTACATCCTTAGTATTTTTTTAAAAAAACAAAGCAGCAAAATTAAATGGATTTCATGCCACTATGTACACATATTTACTTATTCAAGGAATATTTACTGAATACCACTGAGTACCAAGCCCAGGTCTAACCTTCAAGGATTTTATAGTTTAGAGCCAAGCAACTTGATACCTATAATACTATATGCTGATGGTGAGATAAAGTGTGCATACCTTGTGGAACCTAATGTCTAAGCTTAAAATATTGATGACCAGAGCTGAAAGGCACAGCCTGCTCAAGGGACAGCCAGAGGACTGTGTGCTGGGGGAGAGCGGGGGTACACAGCTTATATTTTGTGGGGAATTTCATCCTTGTTGGTAGACATGTGCCATCGGCATCACTATCGCTTGCTTTAGCCATTGTCTGCCCTGTGCTCCAGCTCATTGAATGATGAGGCTTTTAATAACTGGAAATTGCTTACCTTACCATTTGCAAAATTGCCCTAAGAGCACACTCGATCCAACATGAAACATATATGCTATTTTCTTCTTCATGCAGAAAAGGCATGGATTCTGAAATGGAAGACCAAGGAGGAACTCATAGTTTTCTTTGTCATCCACTTTAAAGCTTTAGAAAGTACATGCTTTACTTACATGCACAACATAAAAGTTTCTGTCTTCTTCTCATCAGAACATTTGCTTCCTTTTTGTTTCTTTGTTCCTTTACTTCCAGAGTGAGACCAACTGCTGACAGGATTCTGAGCTTCAAACTTAAGCTGTCTTTTGATTGTAACTACAGTGTTTGAGTCTATGAGTGGAACACAGATGAATAACCAGCCCTGGGATTGAGTGAGTGACAGGTAATAAAAAATACTATTTGTTTAACCTGATGTGATGTTTACTGAATCATAAAAATACTGAGCATTGTGATGGCTGCCAGCCTATATTATCTACTGCTTGAGTTTAAGTGACAGCAGTGGGATTTTCATGTAAATCGATGCTTTCTTTTTCTCACTTGTACACCAAAAAGTAAAAGGATTCAGATTTTTGACATTATTGAGCATTCTTCGAATGAAATATTAAATGACTTTAGGAAAAAAGGTAGTTTTATGCTGGAAAGCACGACACATTATAAACCTCTCTATCACTGTAACCAGTCTCCTGACATGAAAATAATAGTGCTGCACATACAATGTCACTTTCCCTCTCAAGCTTGATGCTTTAGGTGAACATACAGTGCAGAAGTTCATTCATTGGAAAGAAAGTAAATGTGCGCATTCTGGAAAGATGTTTGTTTTATGTCTGTATTTGCAAGGCTACGCACCCTCCGGGTTAGTCTTGCTGATTTGGAGAATCAGTCACCTGAAGTGTGTGACTAATCCAGAGTCTGATTCAGAAGATGGAGAGAGATGAACTTGCTCACAAAGTGCTCATTTCATGGGTGAGGAGCTCTCTGGATTACCATTCTATTCTACTTTCTAGAGCTCTGAACATATTGCACAACCCATGAGCTCCATTTCAGCTTACGTTTTCAATGTATTTTTTATTTTACTCTGGTCTCCCAGGGCCTGAGTCATTTCTTTCTTAAAACTGGAGTGATTGTTCTTTAGTATTTACCCAAAGGAGTTAGAAACCATGTCTACACAGAAACCTGCACACGGATGTTAACAGCAGTTTATTCATAATTACCAAAACTTGGAAGCAATCAAGATGTGCTTCAGTAGGTGAACGGATAGAGTTGATACATCCAAATAATAGTATATTATTCAGCACTAAAAAGAAATGAACTATGATACTATGAAAAGACATGAGAAAACCTTAAATGCATATCACTATCCCTGGTTATATACTATCGCTGACCGGTGGGGCTCAGTTGGTTGGTGTATCAACCTGCATGCTGAAAGATTGCAGGTTTGATTATGGGTCAGGGCACATATTTAGGTTGAGGATTCCATCCCCAGTTGGGGGGCATACAGAAAGCAAACCAATCTACGTTCTCCCTTACATTGATGTTTCTCTCTCTCTCTTTCTCCTTCTCTCTCTTCTTCCTCTCTCTCTAAAATCAATAAGTATATCCTCAGGTGGGGATTTTTTTAAAAAGCTACATACTGTATGATTCCAATTATATGACATTCTGGAAAAGGCAAAACTATGGTGATAGTAAACAGATCGGTGGTTGCCAGTGGTTAGGGTGGGAGAGGAATTAACAGGTAGAGCAGAGAGGATTTTTAGGGCAATGAAGCATTCTGTATGATACTCTAATGGTGGACATGTGTCATGGTTCAATTGTTCAAACCCATAGAATGTTCAACACCAAGAGTGAACCCTAAAGGTAAACTATGGACTATGAGTGATGGTGATCTGTCAATGCAGGTTCCTCAGCTGTAACAAATGTAACATCTGGTGGGGGATGTTGATAATGGAGAAGGCTGTGCATGTATGGGGTCAGGGGATATATGGGAAATCTCTGCACTTTACCTTAAATTTTGTTGTGAACCTAAAACTGCTCTGAATATGAAAATTTAAAGATAAAAAAAAACACTTGGAGTGACTGTAATTGGGAAAATTGACTGTAACTTCTTATGCCATACTAACATTGGCATTCTTTTAGGATTGAGAATATAATGCAATGCTTTTGGGTGTTCCAGTGAAAACTCTAAAAGTCTATTAGGTTTTATATTCAATATTTAATGGTGGGTCATTGCTGCTATATGTTGTCTACTGCCCAAACACAATCCAACACCCACATGACCACCCAGGGTTTCAAACCACCAGTTTATTGAGAAGACTATCTAGGTGTAAAAAGTAAAGGTTTAGGTCAGTACTGAAACATTCACACACCTATTTGTTAGTGAAATGTGTAGAAATAGATACACAAGAGGTAAACCAATCATAGCAACTCTTTATTCAGCATGAGGGTAAAGAACTTACTTAGGAGTAAGCATCTACACAAACAAAAGCATCATGACTGTCTGGTACAACTTTCCTGTGCTAATTCTATGTGGATTAGCTCTGCCTGTTTCATTCTTTGTAAAAAGAAATTATATTTTTATTTATTTCAGAGAAATAGAAACATCAGTGATGAGAGAGAATCATTGATTGGCTGCCTCCTGCACTCCCCACACTGGGGATCGAGGCCACAACCCAGGCATGTGCCCTTGACCAGAATCGAACCTGGGGCCCTTCGTTCCACAGGCCGATGCTCTATCCACTGAGCAAAACTGGCTAGGGCTCGTTTCATTCTTTTGCTTATCTTCTTCCTATGGACTGCCAGCTTTTACTACTTTATAAGGCCAGAGCCTATTCCCTAACATCCCCTGTCTAGTCTTCTGTTTTTATAATAAGGTAGATTAGGAAAACAAATATATTTCAATTGGGCTTGAGAGACTGATGGGATCTCATGCAAGTAAATGTGACCCTTTGAGCTCAGTCTTTGCAACATAACAGAGATGCAGGAGAAATAAAGGTATTGCTCTCATCCGCATTTATTTGCTAATTTCCTTTTACAAACTATATAAAAATTTGGACCTAGAATTCGAGACTAAAGATTCTTCATTAATAAAAAGTAAATTTATAAAATGAGACCCTGATTGGGTAGCTCAATTGGTTAGAGCAGTGGTCAGCAAACTCATTAGTCAACAGAGCCAAATATCAACAGTACAACGATTGAAATTTCTTTTGAGAGCCAAATTTTTTAAACTTAAACTATATAGGTAGGTACATTGTTATTAACTTATTTAGGGTACTCCTAAGCTGACCTTTGCTAAAAACGTGGTATTTTGTGGAAGAGCCACACTCAAGGGGCCAAGGAGCCACATGTGGCTCGAGAGCCGCGGTTTGCCGACCACTGGGTTAGAGCGTCATCCTTACATGCTAAGGTTGAAGGTTCGATCCCTGGTCAGGGCACATACAAGAATTAACCAACTGCCCGGCAGGTGTGACTCAATGTTTGAGCATTGACCCAGGAACCAAGAGGTCGCTGGTTTGATTTCCATGGGTTTTGGGTTTGATCCCCAGTAGGGGGAGTGTGAGAGGTAGCAGATCCATTATTCTCTCTCATCATTGATGTTTCTATCTCTCTCTCCCTCTCCCTACCTCTCTTTGAAATCAATAAAATTTAAAATTAAAAAAAGAAAATGAAACAGAAATTAGCAGCTAGATAGTGGAGACATAAACTGTCTCACATCTTGTTAATACATGCACATATGTTTTAAAACAGGTTTAATACATTTTACTCTTGAATTCTTTGTCATGTTAGGGCAGCACCTCATTCAATATCGTTTTATAGGTGGGTGACTAGATTGATAAGATGTTTCATTTTTTCTATTATTTGTCTATAATATAAAAACATCTAAATGAAACACAATTGATCATTAAATGGCACCAAATAATCCTTTTCATGTGGTTAATGTTATTAAAACAAATGAATAAATAAACTTTACAAAATAATCTTGAAAAGCAATCTCAACAATTCCACTAACAGCACCAGAGATTCTATGAGATTGCCTCTGGTGGTAGCTCACAAACACAATGGCATAGCAACTCATAAAAGATTGGGTGTTCTTGCAACCAATTTGTTTCACAACCAGTGATTAAAAGATTAAGAAATTCCATCTATTGTCACCAACAAGGGAGGTCTTGCTGGCCCCACCCTGAGGTGTTAGACTTTGCATAACACTGAGTCATCTACAGGATCCAGGATCACAATTTTCTATATGAATTTTTAGTTATTAAAGGATTACATATGGGTTAATTAGGAGGACTTACTCTAAATTTAAACTAAATCTTATTGCCACTGGAGACATCTTCTGTCCATTCTACTCCTTGCATACCTGGAATAGCATGAGAAGAGTCCTGAGAGGAGGCAAGAGACACGTCAAACTCTTATGAATGATCTATGCAAAAGCTTTGGCATTATAGTTGTAGTATCTCAATTCTGCCAAATTTGCTACTGAAAGAGCATGAAGCAAAAAATATACGTAACTGGGAGATATCAAAGCTATTAAATGGGAATGAGATCAAGATCACTATATAAAATTATACTTTTTAATTTCCATTTTCTATAAAATTTTGTATATTTATTTTAATGTGTCATTATTTAACACATGACGGACTATTCCTTCAGATCATACCAATTTCTGCACCTTTTTACAGAATGGAACTGTACTTCTGCCCACAGAATTTCTCCAACATAAACTATGGAGGCTGAAGCAAGTCATAGCATACAAGATGAAGGATGCCGCTTCTTAGTCCTTAAATACCCCACTGAGAGCAGCTGTCAATTTGGAGCTGTTGGGGCTATCTCTTAATTTTCTTTTTTTTTCTTCTTGTTTTTCTTTTCTGTTTTTTGTTAATCCTCACCTGAATTTATTTTTTGCATTGATTTTTAGAGAGAGTAGAAGGAGGGAAAGAGACAGAGAGAAACATTGATGTGATAGAGACACACCGATTGGTTGCCTCCAGCATATGCCCTGTCCAGGGCCCAGGATTGATCCATATTTTTGGAAGCTGGTGACAACATTAGGTGACTGTTTTTTTCTTTTTCTTTTTCACTCTGCAGTCTGGACTATGTACCTCTTTTCCTCTATTGCAGTTCCTCAGGGCCCTTAAACTTGACCATCCTGCTGATCTTCCAAACTGGGCATTGATATCAGTTGGCCCATTCATTTTGGCTCATGTTTTTTTGTTCCATGAATTATCTCCCTATGAGCCCTGCAATATTCAGAGATCATCTTGTACAAATTTACAACTTGAAAGTAACTTTATTTCCATTTAGATTGTTCTTATCTCAGACAAAGATAACTAAGATTTCAGGTACACCAGGCTATTTAGCAAAATCAGCCATTTTCTTTCATATAAGTCTAGTTCATTTAGTTCAGTTAGTATGTTTTTAAACACACAGTGCTTTGGGAAGATGTAAACAAAATTATACTTAATTCAATTATATCGATTGGCATGTAAACTAACTTATATAAACAGCAGCAGATCCTTTTAGTGGCTCCTTTAAATTGTTGGAAAGAGATCAAAACTATTTTAATGAACAATTTCAAATATGTAAAAATTCAGGAGATAATATATTCTAATTTACAACTATCCAAAAATATATTCATCTATTCTGCTAATGGACATTGAGTTCATTTACATTTTTTCACTATTTTATTTAACACTACTACATTTCTTTATTGATCATTAAAAATTCATCTTCCATTAATTGCTTATTCTTACCCTTCACTTTTTCTTTTTTTTTTTTTGGAGGGGGTGTTACTTTGGTGATTTGTTACAGAGTATTCATATGCAGTGTAAATCTATTTATTCTTCCCATCTG
Source organism: Myotis lucifugus (assembly GCF_000147115.1). Lineage (NCBI taxonomy): Eukaryota > Metazoa > Chordata > Mammalia > Chiroptera > Vespertilionidae > Myotis > Myotis lucifugus. The sequence continues at coordinate 4,369,714 of NW_005871095.1, read as the reverse complement.
TAGCTTATCTGTCATTTTTATTATATAACATTTGATCAAATATTTAAGATATTAAATTTTATATATGTAAGTATGTATGTACATAATGCCTTCATGGCTTTTGTTTTTCCCTTGTGATTTTATTCAAGTAGTTCTTTTTTTACTTATGGACATAAAAGAGATTTTTAAATGTTGTTATGTACATTAAAGTTTTGCTTTTTACATTTAGTTCCATGTTAAGTAAAATTTATTTTTATATCATCTTTTTCCATATGGATGTCCAATTTCTAATAACATTTATTGAAAGAGAAGCAAATCTTTTTTTAATCCACAAGAAGATCTAACAAATTATCTAACATAACCTGATGTTAACTGATTTAAGTTGATTTTAAGTTAATTGGCCCACAGATTATGGGAAGACCTTATAAGTCATTAATGAACCCAAGTAGCACAGGCCAGTATTTTGAGCAGTATTACAGATTCTGCTCAAAATTCTCTAGGGTTTGTATGCCTGACTTGGAAATGTTCAAAATAAAGTTTTTCTTAATGTACATAAAAGTTATAGAGAAAACATCACTTTGTAGCCATCATTTTCAAGAGTGACATCTTAGGCGGAGGGTAGAAAGTTGGCAGAGCCAGTCTTGCTTACCATTTTTCCATGATTTAGATTGTAGTAGGACCTCACAAAATATGTATTAAAAGAAAGAAAAAACTTACCTGATTTAATTTCTGATTGTTAATGCTTGGCAATCTGAAAGATTAGTCAAGCTATCAAGTTACACAATAGAGAGCTATAATGATTGAAAGTAAATACTGCAGAAAACAAGTCTGAAAAAGGCTAGAAAATCTCAAGATGGAGATTTCTAAGGCATAAAACATGTGCCACTTACATGTATATAATGCATAACTATAATACACATTACACATTATATTATAATGTATACATTATGCATTATATTATAATGTATGAAAGGAGAGCTTATGGACAATGGAAATATGCAAAGAAAATGTGCTTTGACATCCTTGAACTAGTTAAAACTCTTTGCAACAAAACGTAACGGTGACAAGGTATGATTGAATGTGAGTTTGTGATGAACTCACGCCTTGGTCTCTGAGACCCAGATGTGCTGAAGAAAATGAGAGACACCTTTCTCTTTCTTTCACAGCACACAGTAGGTAAAAGACTTAATCCCTTTTGTAAAGTAGATAAGCCTGGTGTATTTTGTAATTAAGCTTATCTGTGCACTACCAAAACTCAGAAAAAGTATTATTTAAGTGAGAAAAGAAACAGAATTCATAATTGAATATTTCAAAGTGACCTTCATTTTTGAAAACTATACATGTATAAATAAATATGATATATACAATATTATATGATATAACATATGCAATTGGATTTTTATGTATTATTTTATGTGTTGTATACATTCTGTATTATATTTTGTATATGTATGCACAAATAAGTATACAGGCAAACAACAAAATATTTATTTCTTGCTGGTGAGAATTTGAGTGGTTTTTATACCTTTGGTATTTCCCAAATTTTGTTCAAGGAATTTGTATTGCCTCTACAGTAATACATAGTTATTTGCTTGGAGGCTGGACAGTAAGAGAACAGACCATCAATCTGTCTGAAAGTTCTAAATGTAGTAAATGCCTGAAGCCCAAGGGTTCCCTCAGCCAGAAACAATCCCAGTTGCCACATCAGAGTAATGTGGACACTTCTGCCCCCTACTGTCCATCTTCAGTAAGTGCACATCCAGTGAGCCTCAACCTACTGGTAGTAGCCTGCATCTTCTGGGGAGACCGTTGTTAGTGAAATTGGGAAATCTTGAACTTCCTCCTCAAACAGACTGAAACTGAGAACCCTCAGACTACACTCTGAGAAAGGTGCACTTAGAATTAAAGGATATTTTGATCACAGCTAAGGACAAATAAGAACATCACACATAGGAACACCAATAGAAAGGAAATTGACTTTTTTCCACTTTTAAAACATATATTAGCACATATTATATATAAAAGAGTATATGTTAAAATAGTATATAGTAACATAGCATATAATGGTGTAGTATATACTAAAAAGTATATAAGAATATATATTTAGTATATATGATTAATGTTATTTTATACACTTTAATATATTTTATATATTTTTACATATATACTTTTATTGTATATAGACTTTTAAATGTATGTTTGTGTGTTTATTATATATAGTTTTATATATGGACAGTATCTGGTATAGGATGTATATATGCCATGTATACTATGCATATGCAGAATATTCAGTATATAGCATTTATACAGTATAACATACATATATACTCTTAAAAATTATTTTGCATTTGTCAGGTTGTTTTCTTAGAAAGAGCCCAAATTGTTACTAACATCTCATTTTAACTCTGCAGCTGGTAAAGCTTTTTGTCATTTTTGAAGTTATTTGAAGTTCCAATTTGTTTTAGAAGTTGACACATCCAAGGTTTTTATTTTTGTGTTTTTTTTATTATTTATGAAACTCAGCATTTCCTCAAAGCTGGCTTTGATATAATGAAGTCTTCAGATCTACAGTCTCACAGCAATTTATTTACAGCCAATGAGATAATGAAGCCAAATTCCTTTCTTAGACATGTTCTCAGCCATTCCCACTCAATTCAGTTACACGTGCTTGTTTGAAGAAAAATATAAGCAATGTGATAAACAGTCTTGTTTTACCCATAACCAAACTGAAATAATCGTATTAACAGTAGTAGTTAAGGAACCAAATAGCCTGGAAAAAAAATAAATAAAAATGATCCTCCCACTTTCCCTTTCTTCTCCTTTCCTCTCCCCTGCTTTCTCTTCCTCTCCATCCCTCTCTCCCATCTTACTTTTTTTCCCTCTCTCTCCACCCATCTCCTTCCCTCCTGCTCCCTCTGAATTGTGGGTGACCACTGAGAATCAGGGCGTCGGGGGCTGAACAGGACTATGAACTGACAGGAATGAACTGGGGCAGGTTAGGCAGGATGATTAATGCAAGTCAGTCTAAGAGCCAAACTCTGGTATCAAATGTCCAAGGAGAATAAATGACTCAAGGTACAAAAGTCACTTTATGGCAAATAAACTGCTTTACCTGATGCAAAACAACCAGATTTTGCTCCTATTACTCTAAAGCAGTGGTCCTCAACCTTGGCTGCACATTAGAATCACCTGGGAATCTTTTTAAAATCCTGATTTCTGGGCCTCATCCTCCGGAAATTCTGTTTCTTTGTTATGGGGTGGGGCCACAACATTAGTAACAAAAAAATAGAATTTCCGGAGGATGAGGCCCAGAAATCAGGATTTTGAAAAGATTCCCAGGTGATTCTAATGTGCAGCCAAGGTTGAGAACCACTGCTCTAAAGGGAAACACAGGGTTTTGCAAAGTGACCAAGAAAACAATTCTGCAATATCTCATTTTCAATGAATTTACCAAAGGTGTATACTAGATAGACATATGTATAGAAAGGCACTTTATAGTCTGTATCCAGTGTGATTACACAAGTCACTGTCGTATGAAAGTGAATCCACAGCCATAGCATGAGTCTATCCTACTCTGGGGCCAGTGTGTTGATAAACAGACTGCAATGGAGTAGTTTCACTGTCTTGTTCCAATCTCTGTGGTTTCCCTTTTGTTTTCTCTAATTTCTCAGGAAGAATTAGCTTTTGGTAATGCAGGTGGCAAAGCTGTAAGTGTGGGATCATAAGGCTCCACTGCACATGAACAGTTCAGCTCCCGGGGGCAGCTGCTGAGCTTCTCTCCTACATGTCACCTCCTCAGGAGCCCTCCCAGCCACAAATGACACTGACTGCCCCCAAAGCCACTGGGATTACACATCCCGTGTTTTCTTTTAACTCTAAGCTGCAGACTCTGAATGAGCCAACCTACTGAATGTTCCCCTTAATGTTGTTCTCAGTGTGCTTGCCTCCAGTTCAGTCCCTGCTCCTACCAACAGTCCCACTTTCAGCCAGATAGTTTCATTCCTCTTGTCTGCTTCTGGCTGACATGTAGATTATCTTTTGTGCTCACTCTGTTTGCCAACGTTCTTTAGTGCCTTTGAACTCCAGCACCTGAAACAAATTGAAGTCTGCACTGCTCTGAGAATAGCTAGCTGTGTGGAGAGCATGGCTGTGTCGGGATCCAGTCTATTTAAAAGTCTTGTTGATATTTGAGTTACCGGGCAATTCAGCAACACCCTCCACCTTTACCTCCTCCCCTTCAACTCAGCCTCAGCTTGTCTCCATGAATCCATGTGGGGCGCACTCATCCATTCATATAGATGTATATTGTTCATGCTGATAGTTTTCTGTAACTACTACTATAGCCAAAATAAATAAAACTTGTTCTCCAAACAAAATGTAGTTTTAAACTTGTTATCCAAACAAAATGTAGCACAATAATAAAGTGCTAAATTATAGAAAGTCTCTTAATTATATTTTCATGGTAATATTTCTTTAATTTATTACACATTAGTTTTAATAACTGAAAACTTCCAAAGGTTAACCTGAGGAACCAGTTGGAAAAAATTATATACTATCTGATCCCAACTTTCTGACCTTCTGGAAAAGGCAAAACTATGGAGACAGTAAAAAGATCAGTGGCCACCAGGGTTTGGAGTGGAGATGAGGATGAATAGATGGAGCACAGAGGATTTAGGGCAGTGATACTATAGTAGTAGATCCATGTCATTACACATTTTTCCAAACCCATAGAATGTACAACACCAAGAGTGAACCCTAATGTAAACTATGGACTCTGAGTCATGATGACCTGTAAATGTAGGTCCATGGGTTATAACAAATGTACCATTTGGTGGGGAATATTATAGTGGGGGAGGCTGTGCATGTGTGGGGATATGGCATATATGGAAAGTCTCTGTACCTTCTTCTCAATTTTCCTGTGAAATTTAAACTGCTCTCAAAAAAATGTCTTTTGATAAAAAGGTTAACCTGAAGCCATCTTTTCCAGAAAAAGCTTGAATGAAATCATTTGATACCATCTAGAACACCTTCCTATTTAAGAATGGCACATAAACACGTTTTTACTACAATGGTAGTGACTGCCCCATATACCATCCTAAGTAGCCTTGCTTTGATTCTTCCTCCTTCACATTTATGACTTTTGTCCTTATTTTCTGGGTTTTCAAGTCCCAGACCAGCCTATGGAAGCTACACATATCTCCCCAATGATCCTAATTTTCCAGAGAAGGGGCAAATTCTTTCTTCCTTCCTCTCTTTCTTCCTTCCTCTTCTTCCTCTCTTCCTCTCCTTTCTTCCTTCCTTTTCTCCTTCTTTCCTTTCCTTTCTTTCTTTCTTTCTTTCTTTCTTTCTTTCTCTTTCTTTCTTTCTTTCTTTCTTTCTTTCTTTCTTTCTTTCTTTCTTTCTCTTTCTTTCTTTTTCTTTCTTTCTTTCCTTCCTTTCTTTCTTTCTTTCTTTCTTTCTTTCTTTCTTTCTTTCTTTCTTTCTTTCATTTACCTTCATTTTTAAGTCAATCAAAATAACTCAAGAGTGGCAGAAACAAAGTAACCATGATAAGTAAACACTCCAGAGGGCAGATAGCAGCTGCGTGAGTCATGTGAGCACCCACCTCTGACTCAGGGTGAAGTTAGAATTCTGAGCCCTTCACACAGTTCTGCTCACTGGGTGATGTCAGTGGATCCAGTAACAGAAGTCAAGGCTCAAACAAATGCTGTGTTCATTCAGCCCGAAGTCAGAGATTCCAACAGCACAGCCAAGGAAATACAGGTGGCACAGAAAACCCGATAATAGAAATGACTGGAAGTCCAGTGTAGATATGCTCTGACTTCAACAGATTCCCCTGTCAATATGCTATTTGTCACCTCAGGACAGGGCGTCATTTCACTGGGCTAGGTTACACCGGGTGTTTTCAGTTTCCTTGTTGATTTCTAAATGCCACTGTTCAGGAATCTGTATGAGGAATAGACCTATTTTTATCCATAATGACTTCTCCACCTGTCCTGGTATTTTCTGTAAATAAGGATTAACATCCCGTATGTTAACATATTGTAATCTGTAAACTATCTAGAGCGAAATGTGTTTTTGAAGAACAACATTGTGATATGAGCATTCTATTTCACAGTGTAGAACTGATAGCTCCTAAAGGTCCTTCAAGCCATTCAAAGGGCAGCATTAAATGAAGGGAAGGAACATTTCACTCACTACAATGAAACTACATATTGGCTTGATTTTTCTTTTAAGCCAGTAGGAAAATGTTCTCACCAAATGTTTAAAGTGGACAATTTTCTTTATGTGAGTTCTCCCTTCTATGTGTTTTGGAAATAATTTAAAAATGGCTTTTAGATGACCATTCTGCCTTCATCATTGATTTATTATGAAGTCTTGAATATAATCCTTAAATACTCAGTTTTATGGGCTCTTCATAGTACAATGAGAACAGAAGTGCCTGGATATAACTGAAAAGGTGTTAAAAGAATAAAATGAGATGTGAAAAGTATGTAAAGAATTGCCTAAAAATGTCAAATGCTATTATAATTAAGGCTAAAAGGCTTTGCTGAGATTTCATAACCACTGTATGAATAAGTGGGAATTAAAGACTCATTGGCTTCATTGAATCAGCATCTTTCACACCCACAATTACATAATGTATGCCATTGTGGGTTTAGTTACAAAGTTCGGGTTGCTTGTAATAGAGGAAATTAGTGCTTATACTGCTCTTGTGAAAAAAAATAATTCCTATGTCTAGATATGTCAATTTCCAGTCATAAGCTATATATGTATATGCGTGTGATAAAGTCTATTTCTCCATTTCATACATTTTTAAAAATTGAGATTAAGACATAACATAAATTTCACATTTTGAAAGTGTAGACTTCAGTGGTTTTCGGTATATTCACTAAGTTGTACAGTCATTACTACTATGTAATTCCCAAACATTTTCACGCCAAAATAGAAATCACATACCCATTAGCAGTAATTCCCTTTCTCCCTTCCCCTCAGGTCCTGGCAAACACTAATCTAGTTTCTATCTCTATGGATTTGTATTTTCTAGACATTTTATATTAAAGTTTCTGGCTTCTTCCTTTTCGCATAATGTTTTCAAGTTACATCCATGTTTTAGAATATGCCAGAATTCCATTTATTTTTATGGCTGAATATGTTATATATCTTACATGGAGAATGTTTATTAAAATCATTTGTCCATTTTTATAATATGGCTATAAAATGTTTTGTTCATCCATTCATTAATTCATGTGCATTATGGGTGTGTGTTTTTTCCTACTTTGGGGCTATTATTTTTAAGTGCTGGTGTAAGCATTCATGTACAAGTTTTTGTTTAAGCACACATTTTCATTTCTCATGGGTATGTATCTAGGAGTAGAATTGCTGGGTCAAACGGAAACTCTATTTTAGTTACATGGCTAACTGCCAGTAACTAAAGTGGCTATAGCATTTTACATTGTCATCAACAATGTATGAGTATTCCTATTTTTTTCACCTAGTAAACACTTGTTATTGCAAGTCTTTTTTATTATAACTATCCTAATGGCTGTCAAGTGGTACCTCTTGAGATTTTGACAGACTTTTCCTAATGACTAGTAACCTGGAGATCTTTTCCTATGTTTTATTGACTACTTATATATCTTACATGGAGAATGTTTATTAAAATCATTTGTCCATTTTTTATTATTTGTCTTTTTATTATTGAGTTGCAAGTTTTTACATCCAGAACACAAATTTCTTAAAAGATAGATAATAGCCAATATTTTCTCACATTTCTATAGGTTGTCCTTTCTATCTCTTAACAGTAGTGCCCTTTGATACACAAACATTTTTAATTTTGGTGAATTTTATTTTATCTAATTTTTTCTTCTGTTGCTTGTATTTTGTTGTTATATTTAAAGAAATCACTTATACTGAAATCATGACAAATTATATCTAATGTTTTCTATAAGTTTTATCATTTGAACATTTGCTAATGAGTTAATTTTTTAGTATGGTGTAAGGTAGAAATCCAATTTCATTCTTTTGCATGTTGATACCATTGATGCCAATTAGAAACCTTTTTCTAAGCATGTGCTCAGCCCTGGGCATGCGTGCAGCTCTATGCAGGCATGTGATCTAGATTCCCAGAAACATGTCAGAGCTTCACAAATCCCCCCTCAAGACAGCCTTGCCTCCAGCTTTTCCTTTTAACCTTTCTGATTGGCTATTGTTTACCCTACTGTTACTGTCCACTTAGGATGTTGGAATAGTAAAAGATTGTCACTAATTGATTTCACCAAATGCCCTGCAAAAAGGCTGTTGTTCTGAGTAAGTTCAGGTCAAATAAAGACAAGGCTGATAAGTGGGGTCTTCTGGGAACGACAGACAATTAAAATAATGACTGTTCTCTGGGAACTGGGCCTGTACCATCAGGGGCTGCCAGGCTGCTGGTTTTCCCCAGGTTGCAAGCTGTGCCCAAGGCTACCACCGAGCTGGAAGGGCGAGATGGAAGATGGGAAAGGGGAAGTTAAAACTCCACAAAACGTGGTCTCTTTACCAAGATTAAGCAGTTTTTCTTGAATAAACATTCCTTGGATTGTTAACTTTGGTTAATTCCCTGAAATCTAAAAAGTCTTTTCTGATCATTTTTGCCAATGCTCTCATTGCTTTTATAGAGCAGAGGATTCTCAGAAGTCCTTACTCTGTCACCCCCCTGATGTCCCATGACCGTATCTTTCAAACTGATAAATGTTTGTTTGTTTCTTTGAATTTATTAGAATGAGAGAAAACAGCCTTAAATGTGAAGTTTTTAATTAAGAAGCACACGTATCACTCTGGAAATATACTAAAGAAGCAAGCTCCATTCTTAACCTTGGGAAAGCTACATCTTTGGCAGTCATCTTTCTGGATCTATTGATTGCAGGCAGAGAAAGCTACTCCCGGTTTCACTGAAAAGGTACAGTTTGTCCCATGGGATACATTTTTACTAGATGAGTAAGGGTAGCTTATTCTCTTCTACTTGCAGGTAGCACTTAAACCAAAATGACTTGGATTAGTTATTTCTCACAATAGATTTATTTTTATATCTTTGAATTCCTTGTTAGTGCATTTCACGATAAGATTTCAAATTCACATTTTATTATGCTTGGTCTTAATGGATTGCATTGTTCAAACAACCTTGTGGTTAAAATCCATTTAAAACAGAATCAAATGTATTATAAAACCCCATGGTTTACTTTTGAAAAACAATGTATTTAAAATGTACAAACTGAATATAAGACATAGGGTTAAAAAAACACTAATATATCTAGAGCCTCTACTACCATGTTTCAGATACTGTGCCTAGCACTTTCACACATATCAAATAATTTCCAACTTCTAACAATCTTTTGAAGACGTTAATAGAAAGTATACCTATGCTACTAATTACACAAAGGAGATCTTAAATAAGATGTCTAAAATTACACAACCAGCGATTGACAGAGCCAGGTTTCAAAAGTTAATCTGTTCATTTTCTTTTTTTATTAGGCTTTGGTTTTGAAAATAATATTAGTGATAAATACATCTCCTTATTATCTGAACTCCCATGAATTCATGTTCAGAATTGTCTAAGGATTTCTCCAATTAAAAGTATATAGATATTTTTCTAGTTGCTTTTTTAGATAATAGCCAGAGGCAAAATCTTTGTCCTTTATGCCACAAACTATATTCAATAAAGAATTCAATATTATTGGATGACATAAATCATAAATGAGTGTTGGTACTGCCTAGACTTTGTACGAAAATAATAGACTGATAGCCATTTTATCAAAATATATCCGGTTCACAATAAATGCCTAAACTACTTATCTATATATATAAAAGGCTAAGCGACCATCCAACCCGCCAACCGGAAGGTAGGTATGACATGCACTGACCACCAGGGGGCAGATGCTGCAGTGACTTGGCAGCAGTGGTTCTCAGGTGATGCACCCTGGAACCAGAGAGGAGGGAGCCCGATTCCGGAGTGCATCATCCAAAAACTGCCATCTCACAATCCAGGACCTCTCAAGGAATGTCAGAGAGCCAGTTTCTGCCCAATTCCCACAGGCCAGGTAGAGGGACCCCACCTGCCGGAGGGACCCTGCTCACTCCACAGATGCCCTTCGAGCTGCAGCGCCACCCCAGGTGAGCCAGGCTGGGGAGGGACCAGGAAGGTGCCCAGCCCATCTTGCCCAGTCCCACCCCCCGGCCACCTTCTAATTAATTTCCTTTCAATGTGCATGAATACGTGCTCTGGAGCACTAGTCTATAATAATAAAAGGGTAATATGCTAATTAGACCAGATGTCTTCTGAATATGCTTTCTGATAAAGCCGGGCCCGATGGAAGCCAGTCCAGGTCCCAGGTGCCTGCTGGAGGCCGGAGGAGGGAAGCCTGGGTCCCAGGTGCCCAAGGAAAACCAGTGCTGGCAGCCGGGGGAAGGAAGGCCTACTCTTGCACAAATTTTCATGCATTGGGCCTCTAGTTATTTTAATTTTTTTCTTTTAGCTATTTAAATTATATATTTGGATTTTCAAAAATATCACTAAACCAGTAATAAAAATAATGTTCCAAATCCTAACATTTTCTTGGAATTTAAACATATGGCACTTAACACTCTTTCATGAGTCATTTTCTTAGAATAACTTTCTTCTTAATGTTACCATACTTTCTTATAGGGATTTTTATTTGCAAACAATTTTATATCAATTGATGTTTTCAAAAGTTTTTCATTATTACACACACATTATATTTTAGTTCTCTTTAAACAAAATCAAAATATACAATAAGTAATATTATCACTTGCTCATGATCTAAATAGTTATAATACACATTTGGTTACCATCTTGCTTATTCTTTCTTCAATATTAGGGAGTCACTTATGCATAGGGTAGTGATTCTGCTGATATAAATGCCCCATTATTTTTAGCGAGATTCACAAACTCTATGTGATTGGAGCTCGTCTGTTTTATGGATCTAGAAGCTTTTTGCTCTGGTTCACTCAGAAAATAAGTCATTGCATCACTTTGTAAGTGGCATCATTAAGCAAGGACTACCTTTCCTGCTTGCTTATCAAGAAGCCTCCTTTTTAAGATAGTTACCTTGATAACTATTATAACACTTTTCTATTTCCTTCTACCAGGTGTAAGAAAACTTCCTTGGTATGAAAAGGAGAAGTGTGTATTATGCTTGGTGTTTTAATACACATGTGAGAAAAGAAGAGTATAGTCAATGCCTTAAACTACTTATGCAAGATTGGGAAGTTCAAGTAAATACTTGTAAAATGTTGGGACTATTGAAGGAATACTAATCATAATGAGAATTCTAGAACATGCCCCAAGACAGGGCCAAAAATACTTCAAGAGTACTGCCCATCTACATAGGATTTTTAATGGGGGTGGAGGGGAGGGGGGAAGGTTGTAAGAAATTAACTCCTAGTTTGACCTTCACACAGCTATATAGACCAAACTAATATTATCAAAGGCTTGTGGAAATACCAAGCTGATAAATTAAAATAAGATATATTTGGAGAAGATGAAATATTGGTGGCTGGCTCCAGCCAAAGAAAATGCAAAATCACTTTTTATGTGTTCCACTTCAGGCATGGCCAAGGAAACTCCAGCCAGATCAATTTTCTCACAAATAACAGCTATAAACTTGGATTAAAAAAAAATTAAACTGCCTGGAGGTAGCACAGAGTGAACAAAAGCAAGATTATAGCAGAGAATCAATTTGGAAGAAAGAATGGCATTGGGTGATTTTCTTGTGTGTTTTTTAAATGACTTAAGCCTGGCAGCAAGCTGGGTAAAACATTGGTGGAAATCCATACTTTTTCTGGCCTACAGAACAGGAGGACAAAGTTTGGAATAATCACTGTCACCAGAAAGTTAGGGAGATATTCCAAAAGAAAGGAGCCAGAATGGTGGAGCCCCAAATCCTGGGGGGGGATTAAAAAAATGTCCACCTTCCGGGGTGATTTTGAAACATGCACACACAGGGCAAATTCAAAACATTTCAAAACAAATTTTAAGCTGCAGCAAAGAGAAAATGTTTATGAGTCCAAGATAATTGCCTGCTAAATTTTAGAAAATCAGCCCTCTACTTAGGAATACAACAGAATTCAGAATCTCTGCATCTTCAGAATATTCAGAAAACAATACAAATTCAGCCAACAGGTGATGAAAGTGGACCTTTTAACCCATTCTTACAAGAAAAGACAATCAATGGAAACCAATCTCACAATGTACATATATTGGAATAAGCAGGCAGAATTTTATTTGAATTATTCTTAATAGCATAAAGAAAAATATTCTTTCACTAAATAAAAATATAAGAAGGTTTATTAGTAAAAGGGAAACTATGAAAAAGTCCCAAATGAAAATTCAAGAATGGAAAAATGCAGTATATTGAAATAAATGCTTACTGATTGGGCTTAAAGACTAAATGGAGCTGACAAAAGAAGCAGTCAGTAAACTTGGAGGCAGATCAATAGAACTCTTTGAATCTGAAGATCAAAGAAGAGTTTGGCTCGACCGATGTAGCTCAGTGGTTGAGCATTGATCTATGAACCAGGAGGTTATGGTTGGATTCCCAGTCAGGGAACATGCCCAGGTTGCAGGGTTGATCCACAGTGTGGGGCATGCTGGAGGCAGCTGATTGATGATTCTTTCTCATCATTAATGTTTCTGTCTCTCTCTCCCTCTCCCTTCCTCTCTGAAATCAATAAAAATATATTTTAAAAAAAGAGTTTGAAAAAACAAAATGAGCAAAGCTTCTTGGACTTGTGAAACGTTATCTTAAGTTCCAACATACATGTAATTGGGGTCCCACAAGCAAAGAATAGAGAAAATGAGACATAATAAATTTTTGAGAAAGAATGGCTGAAAAAATCTCAGTCTAGTAAAATATATAATTTATAGAATCAAGAGGCTCAGTGAAGCTCCAGAATTGGTGGACATAAAATTAGTAAGCACATTATAGTCAAAATACTGAAGACCAAATAAAAAATATTTTTAAAAACCAGAGGAAAATGACACATTACCCACATGCCAAAAAAATTCATTCAAATATCTTATCATTTCTTGTAAAAAATTTTGGTGATCAGAAGACAGGTGAACAATATAAAGTGCTGAAGAAAAAACTGTCAAACCACTATTATACATCTAACAAACATATCCTTCAAAAATGAAGGTAAAAGGTAAAAGAAAGAAAATCTCAGATAAAAGAAAACAAAGACAACTTGTTATTAGTTGACTTGCACTTGAGAAATACTATAGTAAATTCTTCAAATGAAGAGAAATAATATGCCAGGAAGAAATTCAGATCTTTAGGAAGGACTGAAGCACAGTGAAGAAGATGACATAATTCTTTACCAAAGTATCCTAGGAAATTTACAAAACAATTGCTAAAATTCAAATTTTAATTTTAAAAGATTGCATATCATTTGTGCAATCAGCAAACAATGAGAAATATCCTATATAATAAAAGCCTAATATGCAAATAGACCAAACAGCAGAATGACCAGTCGCTATGATGCGTACTGACCACCAGGGGGCAGACACTCAACACAGGAGCTGCCCCCTGGTGGTCAATGCGCTCCCACAGAGGGAGCGCTGCTTAATTAGAAGCAGGGCTCATGGCTGGCGAGCGCAGCAGTGGTGGTGGGAGCCTCTCCCGCCTCTGTGGCAGCACTGAGGAGCAGCGAGCAGGTGGGCAGTAAGGAGCAAGGGGTCCCAGACTGTGAGAGGGTGCAGGCCAAGGGGAGGGACCCCCCCCCGCAGCACATGAATTTCATGCACCAGGCCTCTAGTAATAAAATAAAGCAGTAAACAAATATAAAAATAAAAGATCACATTTTATGAACATTCTACAACACAGGCCACATTGAACAACAAATGCAACTAAATATAGACTTTAGAAAATTACAACATAGAAAAACAAGGAAGAGGAAATAGAAGCAACAGACAGGCACAAGAATCTTTGACAAAAATAAGGAGCATGTTATTGGAACCTGGAAGAAAGGCTACCTTGATATAAAGTGGCAGAAAATGTGGCTGTATAGTGTTCTACCACTGGGTGGAAAATAGAGCTTGTAATCAATGAACTTGTATATTTAGCTAAGATTTCCAAGCAGAACTGGAAGATGTGACCTTGCTGTTTGCTAAAAGAAAGAGATAAATTGAGCAATGAACTATTACTCAAAAGGAACCAGTTCCTGATGATTTGGAAAATTCTCACTCTTTCCAGATGTCATGCTCAAGAAACAAGGCCAAGGGTGTGACTGAAAAACCATTTGCTAAAGAAACTAGATGTGTGATTCATGGATCCAATCAACCATCTCAGCAGAAGTCAGGAATAGAGGTGGGTTATCCAGGATGGATCTGTGTAGAATGCTTGTGGTTAATGGTGTGCATCCCCTTTGACATCTATGGGAGACTCACAAGGTTTTTGAGAACTTTATACTAGCAGAAACACTTTTAGCTTGGACTGAAAGGGGCAAAGCTAGGGGAAAGGAAGGAAAAATTACTCCAAAGGCAGAGCTGTGAACCCAAAGGCCAGACAAGGCAGAGCTGTCATCCTGAAGGCCCCAGAGGATTGTTCTCAGCTTTGTAACCTAATGTAGCTTATCTCAATGGGTTAAGAACTTGCTTTAGATCAGTAGCCCCTTTATTCCTTGCATTGTATCCCTTTTGGAATATAAATATCTATCCCATGCCTGTCCCACTCTTATAATTTGGAAGCAGATAACTTTTTTTTCCTAGTTTCATCGCTCTGTGGATGGAAAGAAATTTTGGCCCCGATGAATCATACCAAGAGTCTCACCCATACCTAATTTAGATCATTTAGATCATGAAATTTGGAACTCTTCTGAGTGGGTAATATTTGATGAGGTTTTAGATTTAGAGTTAATGCTGGAATGGTTTAAGACTTTGGGGATAGTGTGAATAATGCTGTGCACATGGGAGGGCATGAATTTTGGGCATCAGGGGATGGACTTTACTGGGTTGAATAATGACCCCCCTCAAAAAATTCATGGTCACCTTGAACCTGTGAATGTAACCTTATTTGAAAAGAAAGGTCTTTGCAGGTGTAATCAAGTTAAGATGAGGTCATACCAAATTACAGCACTCCCTAATCCAATATATGGAGTTCTTATACAAAGGGAAAATTGGACACAGATACATAGAGGAACATGGCCACGTGAAGACAGAGTCAGAGATTGGAATTGTGCTACCACAAACTAAAGAACACCAAAGATTGCCAACAACCACCAGGAGCTAAAGGTGGCAAGGAAGAATTCTTCCTTAGAGCCCTTGGAGCGGGAATGGCTGTGCTGACAACTTGATTTCAGATTTCTAGCCTCCTGAACTGTGAGAGGATAAATTTTTGTTTTAATCTACTTACTATTTGGGACTTTGTTATAGATACTTCAGGAAATGAATACATCATGGGACAAATTAAATGAATGGCCTGCTCTAACAGGAGACAAACAGAGTCATTAATAAAATCACTAATACAGGAAGAAATAAAATTATTATTGCTGACTCACAGGATCATCCTCACAGAATGTTTAAGAGATTAGATAAGCAGTTAAAACAAAAATGAATTTTCAAAAAGTTTTATGCTAAAGATCAATATACAAATATTACTATGCACCAGTAAAATTTATATTATATAACAGTAATAAATAATATACAATAAAATTAATTCAAATAAATAGTATTTCAAAATAGCTACCAAAAACTTAAAGTACCTATAACATTTTTTTATATAATACTAGAGACCGGGTGCATGAAATTCATTCATGGGGAGGTCCCCTCAGCCCAGCCTGCACCCTCTTCAATCCGGGACCCCTTGGGGGATGTCTGACTGCCGGTTTAGGCCTGATCCCGGCACTTGGACATTCCTCTCACAATCCGGGACCGCTGGCTCCTAACCGCTCACCTGCTTGATCGCCCCTAACAGCCTCTGCCTGCCTGCCTGATTGCCCATAACTGCCCCCTCCTGCCAGCCTAGTTGCCCCTCACTGCCCCCCCTTCTGGCCTGGTTGCCCCTCACTGCCCCCCCACCAGCCTGGTCACCCCTAACTGCTCCCCTGCCAGCCAGGTTGCCCTTCTCTGCCCCCCGCCAACCTGGTCACCCCAACTCCCCCCCTGCCTGCCTGGTAGCCCCCAACTGCCCCTCCCTGCCAGCCTGGTCACCCCTCCCTGCCCCCGCCTGCCAGCCTGGTCATCCCCAACTGCCCCTTCCCCCTGTGCCAGCCTGGTAGCCCCTCATTGCCCCCCTCACTGGCCTGGTCACCCCTCACTGCCCCCTTTGCCAGCCTGGTCGCCCCATGCAGCCTCCTGTTCAGTCATTGCATGAGGGCGTCCCAACCAATTTGCATGTTACCCTTTTATTAGTATAGATGCTCAAGACCTTTATCTTAGTTCTAACTGCTATAACAGAATCATAGAGTGGGAGCTTAAACAACAAACATTTATCATAGTTCTAGAGGCCAGGAAGTTCATGTTCAATGTGCCACATGATTCTGTTCTTGGTGAGAGGCCTCTTTCTGGTTTGCTGTGTCCTCACATGGTGGGGGGAGAACTTTGGACCCTTCATCCCCTTATAAGGGCACCAATCCCACCATGGGGCCTCCATTTTCATCCTCATCCAACTTATCTCCAAAAGGCCCCATCTCCAAATACCATCACATTGGGATTAGGGCATCAACATGAATTTGGGGGTCACATAAACACTCAATTTATAGCAATATTTATGACCTGAAAATTAAACCAGAAAAGAGATTTTTTGGTTTTATTTTCTTAGTATTTTCTGCCTACAAAGCCTAACAGCCAGTGACTAGTTAAAACTGGTCAGCCTAGCTGACATGGCTCAGTAGTTGAGCATCAACCAGGAGGTCACGGTTTGATTCCTGGTCAGGACATATGCCCAGGTTGCAGGCTCAATCCCCAGTAGGGGGTGTGCAGGAGGCAGCTGATCAATGATTCTCTCTCATCATTGATATTACCATCTCTCTCTCTCCCTTTCTCTTTGAATAAATAAAAATATATATATATATTTTTTAAAAGACCATAAAAAAAACTGGTCAGCTGCTTCTAGAGTGAGAAATTATAGATTTTTGTAAAGTCCCTCCCAAGATATTACCTCCTCAAAGCTCTGACACAAATGTGATCATTAGAATTTTACTCCTTCAGGTAAAAGTCACCCAGGGAAGACTGCATTGTTGATAATCATTTACCTCAATGTAAATTATTTTCCATTGTAAATTATTTTGCCATATTTATTCAAATAAAACAACCAGCTGGAAAGGGAGAGAGGCTGAAGAATTTTTAAAAATTTAGGTTGGACAACCATATGACCTGGGAAAGGTTATTTATCACTCACTCTCAGCCTTGTGTCCTCATCTGTAAATTGAGGATAATAAAAATACTATCTCCCACGACTGTAGGAAGGGTTAGTTAATACACCCACAACACTTATGACAATGACTATCAGGAATATGCCCTCATTAAGTATAAATTATTCTCCTCCTCTCTTCCTCCTTCCTAGCTCCTCTAATTCCCAGGACCACTCCCATCACTACCTCTGCTACATACTTCACAAACTATTGCTAATTTTGTCTTGAGGGCATGCTAGAAGCTTACATAAAAATCAGATACAGTGCTTTTCATTCACCTTTAACAAAGTATTTTACCTTTTGGGGGAATAAAAAGAAATAGCTTAAGCTACATTGGATCTCCTGAATATTTTTTCTGATGACATGAAGGCATAGCAAAATATTATGTTAATTTTTACCTAATTTATGCAATTTTTCTCCCTTAAAATATCTGAACTAAAACATGTAAAATATCTGAACTAAAAAATGTAAGAGTTTCTTTTCAAGTTTATTTTTAAAGAGCTAGGCGAATATATATATATATATTTCTAAACAGTTTTGTTTTATATTCATTTCCTTTAGAAATCTAATTCTCTCTTTCCCTTGATTTTATTGAAAGGCTCACAGGTCACTTGAATTAATTTCACAAAAATATCAGGATGTATGTATTGACCACATGTAATACTTAACAGAGAGATAATTAAGTCTGTCTCTGGTAACTTGTATTTTGCCCTTAAGTTATTCACTCAGGGGGTGGTGCAGATGCTGGGATTTCCAGGGGGAAATATTCTCAGAGGAAGAGTTTCTGAGTTGGAGTCTCAGGACCTACCATGATTTACATCTCCTGATGAATTCTTTATTTATGAACTCAATAACAAGACAAGTAAAGAATATCATAATCAAGCTTCCAATTTGAATTTTATATTTGTTTATTTTAATTATTTCTTATTTAAAATATTACATATAGTGTTATATATATTTGTTAATTCACTCAGAGCCTAACACATAGTTTTCATTAAAGAAAAAGTTTTTAAGCAACCTATTTCTATATTTAGTATTTGTTACCTATATGCTCTGCATTTTGTGATAGAAAGATCCCAACTGAATCCAACATTGACCTTCTCTTAAGAAACACTATAAAAATATGCATGCAAAAATAACAATATGATAAGATAGGAAATAGTGAATAGCATTGAAGAAGGACAGAGTATTATGAAGTTTGTCAGAGATGTATATGATAAGTGTTATTTTTACATTTTACGTCCAGAAAAAGTATAAAGAGAAATGGAAAACCATGATAAATATATGACTAATCTAGGCCAAAAATGTGTCTTACCTATTTGTTTAAATGATGGGTTCATTATGGGAAATTAAACTGATGTTTAATTGATCCCATCTATCATTTTTTACATCTAATGAGATGATTTCAAGGATATCCATAAGATGAGCAAATTTCCAGCTGCTGTGATTTAACCTGGTGAAATAATATTCCCTAAACCTTGTTTAGGTGTGAGAGAAGGAAAATAAAGTCTAAAATGCAATATATTTTCCTCTTCTATATCTCTATCTTCTTCATGCACAGTTTTCACATACACATTATTGAAAACCTGTAGTCATATGCACCCACAGAAACTACCCCAACAAGAAAACCAACAAATAATTGCCAGATGAACTGCAATTTTCCTTCGTGCCAGACCGTGTTGGCCCATGTCCAGCACAGGGTAAGTCATAAGAAATAGGTGCTGCGAATTAGACTCCTTCAATGTCAGCAGTATTTAGGAGCTAATCTCATTATTTTAGTCATCTAGTCATGATTATAATAAAGATTTCAGAAAGCTATTAAAATTTTTATTGTAAGAAGGATGTAAGAACAACCAAGGAGTGGTAAAGTAGCTTTGGACTGATTCATGAAAGAAAATTTCTGAATATAAGGCATTTATGTTTGTTTTATATTCATTGAAACATGGTGAGTGAGCTTTAGAGTCAAGCTGTATTCGAACAGTTCATAAAAAATTAGACTTCAACAGCCAAACATTTACTGGTATCTATCTGTGCCCTATGTAAATAAGTAAAAAACCCGGGGTAAATAAGTAAAATATTTTTGAAACCTACAACACACACACACACACACACACACACACACACACCAAATTCCAGTGGAAACTGCTTTTTTCTGATAACCACAAACACACAGAAATAATAATATGAATAATAGAAAAATTTGTAAGTCCCCAAAAGATAATGTACAGATTCATTCAACCAAGGCTTGCTTTGATAGTTGTAGGAATAAATCTAAAGCATTTACTCTAATGTATCATTAAAGTTTAATCAGATCACAGTCAGAATGTGTGAGGATGAAAACTCATTTGAGCTGAATAATGTATGCTAAAATGCATATCGTCTGGGTCAAGGTAGTAATAATCACTTGGCTAATGTACTTCAATGGACTGATGGGCATCAGTCCATTCTGAACTTAAGCACAAATACCTTGACAACAGAAGGGAATGTGTTTTTTTTATCACTGTGAAAATGCAGTACAAGCATCTAAATGTGGGTCATCGTAGCTTCTGTTTGAGTAAGGCATTAAAATTGTACCACTCCCTATTTGATATATTCAGTAGGTTATTTTTTCAAATGAGCTAGATGAGTCTGAAGCAACTTTTCTGAGTGTTTATTTTTCGTGAATGTTCTTTATCATTATCTTCTAGATTCTTTACTGCTGGGGAGCATTCTTCTCTCCAATAACTGTGACCTTATACTTAGTTTTCCTTTGGTTAACATGTTAATCAGCTCTTTAACTCACAATGAAGTATTAAGGGCTACTTACATTAATGCGCCATGCCTTTCTGATTCATAATTGAGGGAGAGGAATGAATTTTCAGTCTCAGCTAGAAGAAGTGGTAAGCATGAAGCATAATGGGGCTTCCTAATGTTCCACCACATCCTAGAACCTTACCTGATTATTCTACTTATGGTAAAAGTCAAACTGTACACTCCATGATGGAGTAGGTTTCCTATTCAGCTCCCTTTTTGGAAATGAGAAAAGATGACTATAAGAAGCCTTTTTGAAACTTTAATCTTTTCTTTATCCCTTGTGGATTTTGCCTTAGCAGAGAAACTGCATATGTAGTCTTATATTTTTGTTAATTATTATTATTGGCCTTGAGAGCAGTTTCAACAATCATTTTGCCTTCTGGAAACTGAGGATAAACTTTATTTGATACTCTTAAGAGAGGTGAAAACATCCGTGTGGATAAGATGAGGGGGGCTGTTGATAGTATCATTAGGTAATACCTATTATTTATCTCAGGTTTTCAATGAGAAAATAATTATTTGGTTCATAAGAGAAACTGCCCCTATGGGACTGAGGAATAAATTATATTCAGGATGGGGCCCCTCTCACCTGAAACTTACTATATGTAACAGTCTTCTAGAAGCCCCCAAATTTCTATAACTAAAGTCCACTCCTTGGGACTCAGCACAGTACTGAGGGAAATCCATAGTAATGATCAAATCCATGGATGTGTAATACATCAACTTTAACCATTAATAACTGAATGAGTCATCAGATTGCTCTGAACCTTAGCAGATGGCTGAAAGAAGGGCTCTGTAAGACTGAAAGAAGTGTGGGTCAATAATGAGCAGGGGAAAAAATCTAAAGTTACAATGAGGCAACAAGAGAGAAGTAATTACTTGGCTGGGGAGTGCAGTTCTTAAGAAAAGGAAACAAGGAAAAGTTAATGATGACTTTGTGGGGTTTCTGCTTGCGTGTTACAATAAAGAGGAAAATTAGGACAGACAGAGTACCACCCACATTCAGACAATGGTTTACTTTATAGAAGGGATTGTATCTTATCCATCTTTCAACATCAGCACTTACCATGTTGCATGACTCATGTCAGAGACACAATAAGTATTTGTGGAGTGAATGAATGAATACATGAATATAGTAATATAATTTTAATTTTAGGATTTCCTGGCATTCCATAAAGGCATTTTTCTCATGTAAGCAGTAACATCTCTAGATAGGCAAGATTTTTTTTGTTACAATTCCATTAAAAAAATGGTTTAAAAATGGGCAGGAGTTGGAAGTCAAAACTACTTGTGACTATTTATAGTGTGCTCAGAAGCATTTCACAGAAATCCCTCTCAAGTGATTTTTCTTTGGAAGAGTAATGTCTGATGGTCAAGACAGCTGGAGTGAAGGACCAAAAATGAGAAAACAGGCAGAGAGACTTAGAAGTTGTGAGGGAAACCAGAGCAGTCCTGAAGAGCAGAGGGAGATTTTAAAAGAATTTTTATATAAATAGCACATTAATCAATTCAATTTAGAAGTCATCTCCATGGATTTAACAACAACACCTACGGTGTTATAGAGTATGACTTAATGTTCTTTCGGATACATGGTTGAATTCCATGTAGCATCACTGAGAGCATCATACACACAAAATAACCCAGGGTTAGATTTGCTGTCCTTATCACAGATTTCAACTAAGTATCTCACCATCAGAAAGGCGAATGGCAATCGCTTTCTGATCTTGAGTGTGTAAATGCTTTAGAAAACCCCACAGCCCACAATGGATGTGGTTTGTGATTCCTACTTGCCTGTGCTTTATTTATTCAGTAAATACTTTTGAGAGCCCAGTATGTGCTGTGTGAGGTGCTGCAGAAAGGGCAGTGGGAATGCAGAATCCCTGACTGCAAAGGTTTCTTGCATGGATTGGGGGTGGCTGTGGGGGGAGGGTTTGGTGGTGGTGAATGAGAAATAAACATACACACATTAGATATAAAATATACTTCAGGTTTCAATAATGCAATGAAGAAAAAATAGAGTGGAGACAGTTGACAGCAGCTGAAAGAAAAAGGCAGAGGAGCCATTTGCTGTATTTAAGAGAGAAGTAAAGCAAATGTTCTCCATGGCAGTGATGTTTTGGCCAAACTTGAAGGACGTGAAGGAGTGGGCACTGAAAATGTCCTGGAGAGGAGGGTTTCAGGCAGAAGTAACTAGAAGTGCAAAGGCCCCGAGGCTGGACTAATTTTGAAGGGTTGGAAAAAGAGTAGAGTCCAGGGCGGAGTAAGGGGAGTGAGAAGAGAGAGCTGGGAGAAGGATGCAGGGAGGGGTCAAGTCATAGCGCCCTGTGAGCACCTACAGGTGCTCCTCTTAGGGATTCTGATAAATGTTGGCGGACAGTTCTGTGTTGCAAATTTTACTTTCCCACTAAAGGGAAACTGTTTCCCTACTCGCAATGCTTGTGACAGCAAATGTGTGGGTTTTCCACATCAAGCAATTCTCCAATTCTCTGCTGACACCAACTGGGTGTCCTGCAATTTAACTCAGTTCTGGCACCATCAAACCAGAGTTGGTGCAGACACCACAAAACTGCCCCCATTATAGATGTCAGGTTACCCACACTTCTGTTTGATTGGCTACAAATAAGGGGGTTCCCACAACCCTCTCCTCAGTATTGGTAACTTGCTATAAGTGCTCATGAAACACATGGAAGCAATTTACTTATATATACTGGATTATTACAAAGGATATGATTAAAGGGTCTTGAGAAACCGCCAGGTGAAGAGGTACAAAGGGTGAGATCTGGAAAGGTTCTGAGTGCAGGAGCTTCTGTCTCCATGGAGTTGGGGTGCACCAAACTCCCTCTTGAGGATATATTTACAAACTTAAAGCCCTCCAAACACCCCAGTTTAGGGATTTTAATGGAGGCTTTGTTGTGTAGGCATGATGACTATTAACTCAATGTACAGCCCCTCCCCCTTCTCCAGAGGATGGGGGTGGACTGAACCTTCCAAGCTGCTAATCATGGCTAGTGATTGGCCCTTATCCAAGAAGCCACCAAGTGTCACCTCAGTAGAACGAAAGATGCTCCTATCCCCTAGGAATGTAGGAGCTCTGGGTAAGATACTCTTACTAGTATAATCCCTCTTATGGATTCTGCTAAATGTTGGTGGACAGTTCTGTATTACAAAGTCAGGAAATTATACGGGTTTAGGACCTCTGTTCCAGGAACAGGAGGCAGAGGAGAAATATGCATTTTTATGTCACTCTTATCCTTGCAAAGCTTTAGGAATTAGGATTCTGTGACTCTTTGCTCAGCCTTCTTTCCTTAAGTGAATAAACAAGTTTATAGGGTAATTCAGAAGAGTATAGAGTCATCATATTAAAACTGATCAGTTCCTCAGAAAACTAAACATGGAACTGCCATTTGACCCAGTGATCCCACTTCTGGGACTATATCTTAGGAATCCCAAAACACCAATCAGAAAGAATATATGCACCCCTATTTCATAGCAGCGTAATTTACAATAGCTAAGAACTGGAAACAGTCCAAGTGCCCATCAGTAGATGAGTGGATAAAAAAGATGTGGTACATTTACAAATGGAATTGTATGCAGTTGTAAAAAGAAGGAGCTCTTACCCTTTGCAACAGCATGGATGGACCTGGAGGTTATTATGCTGAGTGAAATGAGCCAGTTAGAGAAAGACAAATATCAGATGATCTCACTTATTTGTGGAATCTAGTGAGCAAAAAATCTGATGAACAAACCTAGAAGCATGGATGCATGGAACAGAATGACAGGTCTCAGAGGGGAGAGGAGAGAAGGGAACAGGAAGAGATTAACCAAAGAACATATATGCATATGGACACAGGCAATAATGTGGTGAAGGCCTGGGGTGGGGTGGAGGTTGGGTGGAGGGGTGCACAGTGGGAGGAAATGTGGACATCTGTAATACTGTCAACAATAAAAAAAGTTAAAAAAAGACTGGTCAGGTGCTTAAAACTGAAAAACAACCATTATTAATTCAGTTCACTTTCCTGAAACAAACCATTCTAGAATAATACCTAACAGAGTGCTCTGGAAATGTAAATGCCGATGGTGAGTAATGTTGATGGAGAGGGCAGAATGACATCAGCGTTTACTCTTAAAACAGTCCCACACGTCCCATGAAGCTTAGATCATGTCTGACATCTTACATTAATTAATTTAAATATTACAACTCTGAGATAATATAACACTCATTATCTCTGTCATTTATTTGTTATTGACAAATTGCATGTAGCTTTACAGCAACTCGTGACTATACTGTAAGTAACCCATATGTGTATTTGGCAGCAGGATTACCTGGTATAAACATTTCCAAACCTTGACACAGTCCTGGGGCTGTACCTGTCTCTCCCCATCTCCTTTATAAATTCCATGAGAACGGGACTTTTCCTACACTTCTCTGCTTTCCTGTGTGGATGAACACAGTGTCGTTTACAGAACAGCTATAAAATGTCTGTGGATTGATTGGTGGAGGTAGAAAAATACAAATATATATAAATGGAATGACAGGTAACCTACTTTGCCGATAAAGTCCCCCAGGAATTTGACCTCTGATTCCCAATTCAGTGTCAGTTTACCAACACCATTTTAGTTTTGTGTTTCCCTGACAATCAACTGACGTATGCTGACATAATAATTTAAAAAGTTTATTTGGAGCTTATGCAAAGAGGGAAAGCCTAGGGACAAATATATCTCTGTATGTTAGGTTTTTACCCTAAAGGAGAGAGAGAAAAATATTCATCAGTCATATTATTTTTTCATAAATGTGCAGGGCCAAAATTTGATATAGTCAGTTTGTATAACATATAGTTAGTTTCCATCTATAAATTTGCTAGTTATTCAGAAACAGTATAATATTTTCTGCTGAAATAAAACTGTTACAGAAAAAAAAATCTGGGTCTGCCAGTAACTAGTCTACACACATCTGTCACTCAAAGTGGCATGCTTTCAAACAGCATGATATTTGTCACAAAACATATTTAGAAAATTTTGAAATTGAATACTTTCCTCAAAATGTCCAAAGTACATATTAAGTGGGAAATGAAGGGAGATGTGAAAAACCTCACGTGCTCTTCATGAGGACATAAGTAAATCGCTGTGGCAATGAGTGGCCACTTCTGTACATTTAGCTCTCTAATTTGCAAGGAATCCTTTTTTACCTGGCCCCTGAGGCAAGAATGCTGTGCTCCATCAGCTAGTAGGTTAGCAGATGTCCTGTGGAAGGCATCACAGTTTTTCTGTCTGTAGTTGCATTCCCCAAGAGAACAAGCTGCTTTGGGTGTATAGCATATTTATGCCTTTTGCCATGTCTATAAAAATAAAAGCATAATATGCTAATTAGACCGACGACCTTCCAGACAGTTGGCCATCCCTCTTGCAATCTGGGACCGCTGGCTTCTTTTTTTTTTTTTTTTTAAATATATTTTATTGATTTTTTACAGAGAGGAAGGGAGAGAGATAGAGAGTTAGAAACATCGATGAGAGAGAAAGATGAGAGAGAAACATCGATCAGCTGCCTCCTGCACATCTCCCACTGGGGATGTGCCCGCAACCTTGGTACATGCCCTTGACCGGAATCGAACCTGGGACCTTTCAGTCCGCAGGCAGACGCTCTATCCACTGAGCCAAACCGGTTTCGGCGGACCGCTGGCTTCTAACCGCTCACCTGCCTGCCTGCCTGATCGCCCCTAATGGCCTCTGCCTTGGTCCCCACACCCAGGACCCAGGCTTCCTTCCTCCAGCCGGCTGCAGGCAACGGAGACCTGAGGGGGTTCCCTCAGCCTGCCTGCCCTCCCCCCTCACAGTCCAGGAGCCTCAGGGGATGTCCTACTGATGGCTTAAGCCTGCTCCCTCAGATTCTGGCCTCCCTCTGCAGGAGGTGACGAGGCCAATCAGGGGAAGGCACTGCCCCCATCACCCCCACCACTGCTGCTGACTCTGGCCCATTACCCCGCCACTGCTGCTGCCTCTGGCATCCCTCTGTGGGAGGTGACTGGGCTGATCAGGGGAAGGCGGCACCCCCATCACCCCTCTGCTGCTGCCACTGCCAGCCTCCTTGGCGACCTGCCCTTGGCCCTCACAGCCTCTGCAGCACTGGCCTTCCTCGTGGCCTGCCTCACAGCAGCGGTCTGCCCTTGGCCCTCTCAGCTGCCAGAAGCTGCCATGACTGGCAGCCACTGTGGCAGCGGCCTGCCTCAAGACAGCAGCCTGCCCTCAGCCCTCGCAGCTGCTACCATGGCTGCCTGCCTTAGGCCCTTGCAGCCACTGCAGCTTTGTCCGGAAGGATGTCCAGAAGACGTCTGTTCTAATTAGCATATTACCCTTTTATTAGTATAGATATAGATACTTTTGGCTTATTTCTCAGAGTTTAGTGTAAAGAACTTGCCTCCTTATGCACTCAAATTGAATTCAGTGACATGGGGCTTGTGGAGGCAGAAGGACCAAAAGCCAACTGTGTGTTGTATTATGAGCCTCTGTCGATCCACAAGGATTAAAGGTGAAGGGAGCAGCAGTCACATGGGGAATTGGAAATTCTGTGCATGGATCTTCAAGACCTGTAGTGGGTCCATGTAGGTAATACAGATCTGTCTTTGCATATAAGGCAAGACAGGAGGGGATGGGAGTGGGTGATCAAGAACTGGTTTGAACTAATTCTTCCATGATGAGAGATGTTTCTATAGGTGTGTGTATACTGTGAAAAATAATGTAGACATGGAAAATCATGTATTTTCTGGAAAGGGCAATTAATTTTAAGCTTGAGGTGCAAATTTTAGAAATTGCTTTATCTATGATGGCATTAAAATAATGAATCAACACATAGATTATCTATTTCTCTGTCTACACATATATACATACATACATAATATATATTTACATACATATATATTTACAATATTATACATATATAAATATAAATATATATAATATATATATAGACCTATATACACTTGAGTTAAAGTGAATACAGAAGGTAGAGAGATGCAGCACATAAAGACATGTAAGTCCTATAAACTAAATAGATAATTAATGCAATTAACTTCCTTTCCTTTTAAAATACTCCATTATACTATTTTCAGAAGTGGTTGTAAGGTTTTAGAATGAGCCATAAGAAGTATACTTTTGTTGCTGGGGTCGCTATTTACAAAGTGACTGGAAAATTGACGAATTCTCCAGTTACCTCATTTTTCTCGTTTATTAAATTTATTAAATCAAATAAAAATATTAATAAATCTATTAAATTTATAAAATTAGGATTTTACACAATGATTTTCCTCTGAAATTTCATCAGATGCTTTATTTTGCTTGGCATCCTTTGTGCTTTGATCCTTTTGAGAACTCTCCTTCCCAAAACTAGTGTATCCAGGTTTACACACACATGGTGTGCATGACCCAGACTGGTGATAAGTTTCGTCTCCCATGGTCCAGGCCTGAGAGTATGATTTTAGAAAAGTTCTTTGGTTAATCTTCCTGTCCCCTCCTCCCCTTCCCCCCTGATATTCACCAGTCTGTTCCATGTTTCTATATCTCTAGATCTATTTTTGTTCATCAGTTTATTTTGTTCATTTGATTCCACATATAAGTGAGATCGTGTGATACCTGCCTTTTTCTAACTGGCTAATTTTGCTTACCATAATACTCTACAGGTCTCTCCATGCTGCCTCAA
This sequence comes from Myotis lucifugus, assembly GCF_000147115.1. Lineage (NCBI taxonomy): Eukaryota > Metazoa > Chordata > Mammalia > Chiroptera > Vespertilionidae > Myotis > Myotis lucifugus. Next base: position 4,341,846 of record NW_005871095.1, on the reverse strand, counting down.
AAGGTAAGAGATCTTTCTTTTTTACAGTTGCATAGTATTCTGTTATGTAAATGTACCTCATCTTTTTATCTACTCACTTACTGATGGGCACTTGGGCTGTTTCCAAATCTTAGCTATTGTAAATAGTGTTGCTATGAATATAAGGATGTGTATATTCTTTCTGTTTGGTGATTTCGGGTTCTTAGAATATCCCAGAAATGGGATTGCTGGGTCAAATGGCAGTTCCATTTTTTTATTTTTTAAAAAACTCCATACTGTTTTTCCATAGTGGCTGCACCAGTCTGCATTCCCATTGGCAATGTACTAGGGTTCCTTTTTCTCCACATCCTCGCCAGTACTTGTCATTAGTTCATTTGTTGATGGTAGCTATCACCTTCAATTTTAAATGATAGCCTTGCTAGCTTGTAGGTCCTTGCTTTTCATCACTTTGAATATTTCATGCTAATCCTTTCTGACCTGAAAAGTTACCATTGAGAAATCAGCTGACAGTCTTATGGGAGCTCCCTTGGAGGTAACTAACTGTCTTTCTATTAAAGATTTTAAGATTTTTCATCTTTAACCTTTGCCATTTTAATTATGACTTGTTTTGGTGTGGGCCTCTTTGGGTTTATCTTGTTTTGGACTCTCTGAGCTTTCTGGACTTGTGTGTCTTTTTCCTTCACCAGGTTAGAGAAGTTTTTGGTCATTATATCTTCAAATAGGTTCTTGATCCCTTGCTCTCTCTTATCCTTCTAATACTTCTATGAGGGGGATGTGGTTATACTGAATGTTGTCTCAAAGGCTCCTTAAACTATTATTTTTTTCTTCTTTTTTCTTTTTTGCTGCTCCTTCAAATTGCTGATTCAATCCTGTGTTTCATCAACCTACTATTTATTTCTTCCAGTGTATTCATTCCAGATATTGAATCCTCATTTCTGAGTGTTTTTTTTATGGTTTCTGTAACCTTTTTTATTCTGTTGAGCATCCTTATAACCATAACTTTGAACTCTATATCTGCTAAATTGCATGCCTCCATTTCATGTAGCTCTTTTTTCTGGAGCTTTCTACTATTCCTTCTAAAAGTGTTTTCACAGCAAAGGAAATTATCAACAAAATGAAAAGACAACTCACTGAATGAGAGAACATATTTGCCAATGATACACCTGATTAAGGCTTAATATCCAAGTTTATAAAAATGTTATAAAACTCAACACCAAAAATCAAATAATCCAGTTAAATACGGGCAAAGGATCTGTACAGACAGTTCTCCAACAGGACATACACATGGTCAATAGACATATGAAAAGATGCTCAACATCACTAAACATCAGAGAAATGCAATTTAAAACAACAATAAGATATCCCCTCACATTTATTAGAATGGCAATCATCAACAAGCAATGAGTGCTTTCAAGGATATGGAGAAAAGGGAATCCTCATGATGGGAGTGCAGATTGGTGATATATTGTGGGGACCAGTATGGAGTTTCCTCAAATTTAAAAATGGAACTGCCTCATGGTCCAGTCTCTAAAAATCAATGAAAAAAATATCCTTGGGTGAGGATTTAAAATATGTATATATATATATATATATATATATGAACAGTAACATGGCAATAAATACATATCCATCAACAATCGAATCTTAAAATCAAAATAAATGAAGGCGTAGACAAAAACAGACTCACTGATACAGAGAACATTTTGACAATTGCCAGATGGGAGGAGGTTTGGGTGAAAAAGGTGAAAGGATTAAGAACTCCAAATTGGCCCTAACCAGTTTAGCTCAGTGGATAGAGCAACGGCCTGCGGACTCAAGGGTCCCAGGTTCGATTCCGGTCAAGGGCATGTACCTTGGTTGCGGGCACATCCCCCGTGGGAGTGTGCAGGAGGCAGCTGATGGATGTTTCTCTCTCATCGATGTTTCTAACTTTCTATCCCTCTCCCTTCCTCTCTGTAAAAAATCAATAAAAAATATAAATTAAAAAAAAAGAACTCCAAATTGGTTGTTACAGAATAGTCATGGGGATACAAAGTACATCATAGAGAATATAGTCAATAATACTCTAATAACTATGTATGGTGTCAGATGGGTACGAGATATAGTGGGATGATTACTTAGTTATATAATGTCTAATCACTGGGGTGTACACTTGAAACTAATATAATACTGTATGTCAACTATAATTGAAAAATTAAAAAAGCATTTTAAAAAAGAGTAATGGGAGCATGATAGAATAGGTTAAATAGAGACTTGAAAAGTTAGTAGGAGTAGGCCAGCTAAACTGGTAGTAGTGGGATAACTAAATTTTAGGCCAAGAAAACATAAACAAAACCCAGAAACTTGAGATGGCAGGACTTTAGAGTTATTACAAGTAGTCTGTGTTACTGGAGCATGAGGTATGGGGGTCAAGGAGAGGTGCACAAAAGTGTGGTTTCAATTGCTGAAGGACTTGGAGGCAACCCAATGGATTTCAGAACATTTCCATCTTTCTCCTAGAAGGTCAAAGTAGAGTAGTGAAAATCAAAGTTTCAGAATCAAATATTACATCACCATTTACCAGCACTGTAAATGGTCAATTATTTAGCTTTTCTAAGTCTCATATTTCTCATTTGAAAAAGTAGATAACACCTCACAGAGTCTTATTAGGATTATATAAGATCATGAAAGACAAAGTGCCTACCATGATGCCAAAAAAATAGTAGGTATTCGATGAATGTTAGTTTTTATTATTATTATTATTATTAACCTAGTGGCCCAGTGCATGGATTCGTGCACATTGAAAGGAAAATAATTAGAAGAAATATTTTAATATTGCTATTTGCCCTTTCTCTGTAATGGACACTGGTCG
>NW_005871095.1:4333090-4338916 GCF_000147115.1 Myotis lucifugus | reverse complement strand
ATGGTGCACTGGAGCAAAGACTTTTCAATAACCGCCAGACTCACCCTGATGACAGCGACCAGCGCCCCGCCTTGGTCTGGTGCCCTGCTCACCTGCTCCATCATCATCCCACCACAGCAGACACCCACCATGTTCCACGCGCGCCCCCAGTGGTCAGCGCACATAATAGCAACCAGTTGTTCGATTGTTTGGTTGTTCTGCCATTTGATCTATTTGCATATTAGGGTTTTATATATATATAGATAGACAAGATTAGGAATCAGCCACCCAAGTGTCGATCAGTGGATGAATGTATAAAAACACTGTGGAACATTTATACAACACAATACTACTCAGCCATACAAAAGATGGAAATCTTCCCCTTTGCAACTACATGGATGACCTGGAGATTATTGTGTTAAATGAATAAGCCAGTAAGAGAAAGATTAATACCATGTGTCATGTAGAATCTAATTAACAAAATTAACTAACAAGCAAAATAGAGGTAGACTCAGATAGAGAGCAGGCTGACAGCTGTCAGGGGCAGAGTTGGGTGGAGGGGGCAGAGGGATTGAGCAAAAAAAAAGAGAGAGAGAAATTCTTTGACAAGGACAACAGTGTAGAGATTGTGGGGAAGGGTGGAGGAAGGTGGAAGAGGGTATAGGGGGGTAAATAGTGATGGGAGGAGACTTAACTTGGAGTGGTGAACACACAGTACAGTGTATAGATGATGTGCTGTGGGCATATGCCCCTGAAACCTGTATAACTTTGTTAACCAGTGCCACCCCAATAAATTCAATAAAAAGGGAAAGAAAATGTGAAAGAGTTAGAAAACTTATATATTAGAAATTGAGGCACAAAAAGTTAATAAACTTACTAAAATTCATATAGCAAATACATTACCAAGATCAAGTATTTGATCCTCTTTGTTATGCTAAATAAAGTCTCCCTTTCTAATAAAAAAAAAGTGGAAAAGAGCTTGATGTTCTTTTTTTTGTTCTCATTACTACAAGAAAACTTGTGAATTTTAAATATATTTAAGTTCAAGGAAAAATATAAGTCTGTTGATTTTTATTTTTTACTGTGGAAATTTATTTTGAAACTAACACATTTTATGGTGTACACAGTGCCAAAAATTTAACACAAAGAAAGTCATAAGAGAAATAAATAAAGGAAGATTTGAAAAGCCAATATTAATTGACATATTTACAAAATAGTGAATATCATTGACTCTAAATATTGTACAACTTTCAAGATATTGTACTTTTTATACATTATCAAGCAATGTGTAATCCTTTGTATTCTCCTATCTATCAATAAAAAGAAAAAAAGATTTTCTATTTGGAGAAAAATTGGAATTTTCATGGCCTCATTTTTAGAATTAGAGTGGAAGATATAAAACATAGGGGAAAAAGTTAATGATATTTAAAAAAGACTGAACATATTGCCATATGCCTACCTATCCACTTGATTACCCATCACTAAGGATCAACTGGAATTTGGATAGAATGCAGGCACCCTCAGGAAGTTCAGGTTTGAGATCAAAGGGAAGAATGATGAGGCAAGAAGTCATTTCACTATTTTAGAGAATTAAAATGTTTTCCATCTTTTTTCTTATCTCAGAAGCAACCCAAATTGATACTTTACATATACTGTCTCTTTTCCCAATAATTCCTCCTACTCTGGGGACATGTGTGAGAGCTGTAGTGATATTGATATTACTGGGATGTGAAGAGAGTGATTATTACATGTAGAAGAACATCAAGAATTAATTCTTTACTGAAACACTTCATTGTCTGTTCTTTTCATTTTAGCTTACTCAACCACATTGGGCTCATCTTGTAGTGAAAAAGAATTAATTCTCTTTCTCATTTTAGATTAACTTTATTTTCTATAAGACTTAATCCACATCAGGTTGGTTAGTACTGAAATAAGCTGATAAAATTAATAGAAAACATAAGAAAAGACAAAAAATGTACTGTTATTTGTGGAAAATTGCCACTGTTATTAGTGTTAGAAGTAATGTGGTTTAGTATTCACACACACACACACACACACACACACACACACACACATTTCATTGACTCCTTAATTCCTTTGAATATGAATATAATAATAAACATAATACTATTTTAATATTTATCTGGAAATTTTGCTTAGCAGTAAATTTCCATTATAAAGTAAGGGTTTACAAATTAAATGTGAAACAAATATTCTAGTTTGACATCCTATATAATAAAGCCTAATATGCAAATCAACCAAATGGTGGAACAACCCAACTGGTGGCATGACCCAATTGGTGGAACAACCGGTCACTATGATGCACACTGACCAGCAGGGGGCAGATACTTAACACAGGAGTTGCCCCCAGCCCACAGGCCCCAGGCTGGCCAAGGTGGGTGCCAGCGGGGACCCCTCTGATCACCCTGCCAATTGCCCCACAGATTGGCCCTGATCACTGGCCAGGCCTACAGACTCTACCTTTGCACAAATTTGGTGCACTGGGCCTCTAGTTTACATATAAATATGAACTAGGCAGAGATCAGAAATTCCATAGACCCATGGTTTTAGTAGAAAAAGAAGAACGGAAATTAAAATATTTTGAAACTACTGAAAATATGGAGGAAGTGAAACTAGGTAGACAGATTTGCTTGGGCAAAAAATACCACTCGAGCTATGAGACAAAGAGACTACATCTCTCCTTAGAAGAAAGGCTGTTCTGAGGCTCCTGACTAAGAAAGGTGTCATGGGGATTTCCCCATGTGGAAAGGCCTGATAATTGTGGTACACACTTTTTATGACTAGGGCAGAACTTTCAGCTTTACAAATACAAAGGAGTACATCATAAACTGCCATCCATAATTGTAAATCACATTGTCCTTTTTGAGTATTTCCAACGTTGTTAGGCATAGTAATTGCAATAGTGTTGAGACATATGCTCAGTTATCCAAACTGTTATAATAACAAGAAAATTTGCCTTTTCAAATTTCAGAAGCAATAAACTGTAAAATTTGCTATTATTTTCCAAAGCACCAATTTTTCCAATGTAAACTAACATATTAAGTTTTCTTATTTTAATACTCTACTTTACAGACATAACCACTATCCTTTCCCAACAAGTTAATTTCATTATGGATGAAATAAGATCTATTGAAACCTCAAAGATGTTGTAGATTTCAGAATCTGCATAAACAATGTCACATATTTTAAATTCAAAAAATCAACAAACTGGAACAAAACTACACTTTGAACCATAACTTATCTCTCTTGTTATATAGACCCATGTATAAATGTTTAGGTTGTATAGTATGAGTGTTTACACATTTACATCATTTACTTAACAAATAATTATTGGCTGCCTATTATATGTCCAACACTATTCTAGTACTTAGGATGCTACAGTACAAGAGAAGTTGCATCATTTAGAGCCTATATTATAACAGGAAAGATAAAAAATGAACAATAAAAGGCAAAAGGTGCTATTTTTAAAAAAGGAAGGCAAAGAGACCAGGAACATTAAGCAGTGATAGTTGTGTGTGGAGAAATATAGGCAGAGACTTGGAATATTGTAATATTCAAGGGCACATATCTTGGTTGCAGGCTCAGTCCCCAGCCCAGGTTGGGGCGTGTGCGATAGGCAACCCATAGATGTGTCTCTCTCATATCAAAGTTTCTCTCTCTCTGCCTCTCCCCTTCCACTCTAACAATCAATGGAAAAATATCCTTGGGTGAAGAGTAACAACAAAAAAGTTGGTTGGGTGGCCTCTGAAGAGGATCAGAACATGCTCCCCCAAAAGACATCACTTTGGCATAAGCATTATTTTGAGCTGAAAACAATTGAGAACTCTCTTCCCTCCCTTTCTTCCTAAAGGCAGAGGATAAATTTCTCTTTGTGAAGTTGACATACATTTTTCTTGTGAAGGTGTTCCCACTCTTTTATACAAGGGGAGAACAACTTTTTGACAAGAGATTGAGGCAGCACCAAGGTGAATCTGCTTAAACAAACCTCACTAAATAACCCTTATCTACCATTACTTTTCTCCATATATTTACCATCCCACAATTTGCTGCCTCTAGAGCCTAAAACTCCTTTTCTTTTGTCTAGTTGCTTTCCCACAATTTATTATTCTTTGTTAGGAGTGGGTATGTAAGACCCAAGTCTGGCCACTTATTTGGGTTTTCATCTATTTTCTGTGAAGTCCTCATGTACATAAGAATATTAAGATTAAAAATATCTATATACATTTTCTCCTGTTAATCTAGCTTCTTTGTTTAATTCGCAGCATACCAGATCCAGGACCTAAGAGGGTAGAAGAAAAAGTTTTCTCCCCTACAATTAATCAAAGATAGGATTTTTGAGCACAGACCTGAAGATGCTGAGGAATGAGCCACAGAGAAATCGAGGGAAAGCACGTTCTAGGCTGAGGGAGCAGATAGTTCAAATGATCAGATATGACAACAGTGGGTGGGGACTAGTTTATGAAGACAATTGTGAGTGTTGCATTTTAGTCAGAGTGAGTGGGGAACCATTGCAGGGTCTTAGTGTGGAAGAGGCAATTTTATGGCTCATGTTTTAAAAGGACCCTGGATGCTGTGTGAGAACAGAGTGTGGGAAGGGAAGAGTAGAAGCGGTAAGACCAAGTATTAACAACTTTGCTGTATTTTGTGAGGTATCTTACACTTGATTAACTAAACCCTGTAAGGTTTTAATAACATTTGGAAAGATCTGAGGATATGCATACTTAAGGTATCCATATGTATAAAAAGGACAAAATACATACCTCACATTTTGAATATTTTCATATGTAAAGTATCATTGAACTTGTCTATTAATTATCCTAAATGTTATCTCATTTATTATTTTCTTTATTCCCATGCAATTAGCAAATAATTCTATATTTAAATATAGGCTTAAAATTATAGTTTTGCTGGTATTTTAAGAGTTTTTTAATTTTATTTCCAATCTATGGTTTAAGACTTAATTTTATGGCTTAAGGATTATAAATTTGTCATCTAGCATGAGTCCAAACAACATGAGTCCAAATTCTGGTTTTACTCCTTTTTAATTTTGTTTATACTTGTATGTGTTTATATACTTATGCATTTTCTAGTAGAAAGAAAGATTTTTAAAAGGCATAAACCTAATTGGAATCTGAAGTTAGTATTTAAGGGATAGGGAGTCAGGATTGGAAAAGAGGGGGGGGCGGGGGAGAGAATCAGATATAGTTGTTCACAATGACCATGAATGTTCAACTTCTGAAAACAATACCACAAAATCCTGGTAAGAGAGTGGGTAATCACTGAACTTCAGACCCTAAAGAAAAATTACAGTTAAGAGAACCAAGGTTTCATGGGACAGATCTTAGGTTAATTCTTATATTTATAAATATAAAAAAAACTCACAAGAGTATCTAAGACACTTGACCCATTTTAAATGGCATACATCATCAAAATGTCCATACTACCCAAAGCAATCTATAGACTCAATGAAACCCATATTAAAACACCAATGGCATATTTCACAGACCTAGAACAAACTCTTCAAAAATTTATATGAAATTTAAAAAGACCCCAAATAGCTGCAGCAATCCTGAGAAAGAAGAATAAAGTTGGAGGGGTCACAATTCCAGATACCATGCTGTTTTGAGAACAGTGGCTTTGTAATCATGGTACCGGCACAAGAATAAACCTCAGTTGAGACTACTCCAGTGAGGTTGGGACAAATTAAGGGGACCAGTATGGACTGATGAACAGGGGTAGATACAGAAGCAGAGCAACATTGAACAGAATGTTAAACTACAGTGGGAAGCCTGGGGAGGGTTGGGGGGGGGGATTAAGAGACCAACT
>NW_005871095.1:4329336-4332990 GCF_000147115.1 Myotis lucifugus | reverse complement strand
GGGGGGGGGGGGGGGGTAGGAGTCGGGGGAATGTCAAGGGGGGGAAAAAAGGAGACATATGTAATACTATTTGTAATACTTTAAGAAATAAAAATTATTATTAAAAAAAAAAAAAAAGAATAAACCTCAGAGGAAAGGCAGGGGAGGGTGGGAGAGGGAGTAAGAGATCAACAATAGGACTTATATGCATGCATATAAGCAGAACAATGGACACCAATAGTAGGGGGGTGAAGGCCTGTGCTGGGGCAGCGGGGGCGGATCGGGCAGTGAGAGGTCAATTCTGGAAAAAGTGAGACATATGTAATACCTTCAACAATGAAGAATTTAAATAGATATATAGATAGATAATAGATAGATAGATAGATAGATAGATGATAGATAGATAGATAGATAGATAGATAGATAGATAGATAGATAGATAGATAGATAGATAAAATGGCATACATTTCATAGCTCTTTCCCAAATCTAGATTTTTGGAATCTTTTCAAATCAGTTTCCTGCACAGTGTACATTTGGTTTTGCCTAATTGTGGATCATATGGCTAAACCGTAGAAGGACCATGCAAGGTAAGGCCGAAGAGGTAAGAGGAGACCAGATCATATCATGCAGGGCCTTTATACATCTATACCAGGTAAAAATTTTGCAAGTTAACATGTATCTGCAAAGATTCTATGCACTAATCAATCATAAATAGCATGTTAGACAATAAAATTAAATAAACCTCAGAGAGGCCTGTTTACAATGCTCTCTATGACATTAAAAGGGGACTTAGTCACCCATTTGCTTATTTCACAGTTTTTTTTTAAATTTCTTACAAGATTACTAAATAACTCAAGAGTAACAAGACTAATATTATAATAGTTAACTGTGAGGTAAGAGCATCACATATAATATTTAATAAGAAATTAAAAGGTGTCCTATGAGAGACATAAAGGACACAGGTATTAGGAGACGTTGATTCGAGTTTCAACTTTGATACCAAATTTAGTATTTTTGTGAGCCAGATGTTTAGCACTCTTTGCTATAATTACATTAAATATATGTAGAATTCTATTACTATCTAGAAATTAAATATTGACATAGCAAGGTTATAAGACCAAAAGAATAATAAAGCATGCATTTTTAATGTCATATATACTATTTTACTTTTTTCTATCATATTAAATAATAATGTCCTCTGAGACACAACACAGTTTTACAATCATACCATGAACATATTTGAAATTAATTTTGAGTATCTGGCATAAACTTGAACCTTACTCCATTCCTTTGGAAGATAAACCAATATCTGATAGACAAATATTTTTCCTCTGACATTTACCATTTTAAGATTCCACAACTCAGCTCAGTTGTGGATCTCAGCAATTCCACACTTCAGGATCTTCCCGGTCCTCTATTTTCTGTTCCTGATTCAGGACACCCTTCAGGACAAACCAGCTGGCCCCCACCCATGTACCAGGCCTCTATCCTATATAATAAAAGGGTAATATGCAAATTGACCCTAATAGCAGAGCAGCTGGGAATCACTGGTCACTATGCCACACACTGACCACCAGGGGGCAGACGCTCAACACAGGAGCTGCCCCCTGGTTGTCAGTGTGCTCCCACAGGGGGAGCTCTGCTCAGCCACAAGCCAGGCTGACGGCTGCCAGTACAGCGGTGGTGGTGGGAGCCTCTCCCGCCTCCTCAGCAGCGCTAAGGATGTCCAACTGCAGCTAGGTCTGCTTCCCGCTGGCAAGTGGACATCCCCTGAGGGCTCCCGGGCTGCCAGTGGGATGTCTGACTGCCAGCTTAGGCCCAATCCCCCGGGGAGCAGGCCTAAGCCAGCAGGTGGTCATTCCCCGAGGGGTCCCAGACTGTGAGAGGGCACAGGCTGGGCTGAGGGACCCTCCCGAGTGCACAAATTTTTGTGCACCGGGCCTCTAGTACTCAAATAAAACTCCTAGAACAGATTTTAAAACATCATGGTACTACCCTGGCAGGTGTGGCTTGGTTGGTTGGGTGTTGTCCTATGCACCAAAGGGTTGCTGGTTCTATTCCAGGTCAGGGCACATGACATGCCATAGTTTTGGGTTCTAGCCCTAGTGTCGGGGGGAGGGGGGGGAGGTTGCAGGACACAGTTGATCAGTGTTTCTCTCCTTCTCCCTTGATAAAAACATATTTTAAAAGAACAAAAAACATCATGATCATGGTGCTGACATGACCCTAAATTCTATAGTGGCCCAGAGAAAGGCTGTGATGGCCAAGAGCTCTTTACTCAGGGCGATAGTGGGAAACAAGTCTGTGTTGGGTAAAGTGTGCTGGGCTGAGTCTGGAGCCCTACGTTAAGGTTAAATATGACTTGCAACTTCAGAGTTTACATTTACAAAATAGAAATGAGTAACATTTGATATTCGAACACCACTCTCAGAGCACATGAAGGTTGTATATCTGGTTGAGGCTTTGGGTCCAGGGGCAAAGCCTGGACTGGGTGAGGTGAAACTACCCAATGCTTCCTGTATAACACTGAGAGCAAAGGCACCATTCTGAGAGAAGGTGGGCTCAGGAACCACCCAGCCTGACAAGTCAGGTACAAAGAAAGAGTAAAATTCAAAGTGAAGGAGGGGCTGTCACCCAGTCACAATCTAGAGATTGGAAGAGACATTGACAGATCTGTAGATCTGCAGAGAGAATGGGGCCTGGAGAAGGCAAAGTGGTGTCTCTCAAGCAGCATTAAAGGTGCCTGGCTGGCTCAGGCTTTGGATATGGGAGGCTGACAAACCATTCATTTTCCTCTAAATGAAATGGCTGTACTCTTGTTTCACATTCTGACAGAGGGGCAATTTAGCAGACTACCAATTCCACAATCTACATAGTCCCATAAAACTGACTTTCATATTGCATGGCAACTCTATTCTGAGGTAGCCTCTTAATTGACTCAATTTGCCAGTTCATTTTGTGCATGTCAAGCTGGCCCCTTTGCAGCACTTATGTTAGATTGGGTTCTGGGGAAGTTTTCTGAAGCACACTGGAATCTTGAACAAGAGGTGGGATCGTACAACAGCTGCAGCCTAATAGAGCTCTCGGATTAGACATTTCAAATTTATAATAAATAGCATAAAATATCCAAATCTTTTATGGGAGCTCTGCTAGGATATCTCATTCTCAATTCTGTTTTTGTTTTGTTTTTTTGCTTATAATTTTACTAAAATCTTCATTTTATCTCCTTGGGTTGAAGGAGATCAATATATCGACTGCCAGGATTGTTGATAGTAGTACAGCTAAGAATAAGGCACTGAATGAATGTGTTTATAGTGTGTGTGTGTGTGTGTGTGTGTGTGTGTGTGTGTAAAGAGTGTGACTCAAAGGAGAAAAAGGAAGAGAAGTCAATAGATCTGGGGAGTCCTAGCCAGGTGGCTCAGTTGGTTGGAGCACTGGCCTATACACCAAAAGGTTGCTGGTTCGATTTGGGTCAGGGCACATACCTAGGTTTTAGGTTCCATACCTGGTCGGGGCACATACAGGAGGCAACCAATCAATGTTTCTTTTTTTCTCACATCAATGTCTCTCTCTCTCTCTCTCTCTCTCTCTCTCTCTTTCTAAAATTGATCAATTCAAAAAAAATGATCCTCTGGAGAGCATTAAGAAAAAAGAAAGAAACCAAAAAAATCTAT
>NW_005871095.1:4326328-4327881 GCF_000147115.1 Myotis lucifugus | reverse complement strand
CGGGCCCTAGTATATATATAAAAAGCAGCACTGCAGACCATAACGATTAGAACAACCGGTCGCTATGACACCCACTGTGGCCAGCGAACCAGCCCGATCAGAGGGTGAGGCCGGCCGGTCTACATCCTGCAGCCCCTTACCTTGGCCAGCCCCACCCCCATTAGGCCCCCACCACCCCGATTGGCCCACAGCCCCTTTCCCCAGCCACCTCTGCCCCAGATCAACCCCCCCACACCAATCAGGGATGGGGCTGGCAGGCCAACCTCCCACAGCCCCTCTCCCAGTTCTGATCCCCAATCACCCCCTCACTCCATTTGGGGGTGGGGTGGGCCCACCAACCACAGCCCCTCCCCACTGCCGGCCCCACCCTCAATCGGCACCCTTACCTCAATTGGGGGCGGGGCCCATTGGCCAATTCCCCACAGCCCCTCCCCCCAGCCAGCCCAGTCCTGATCAAGCCCCAATCAGGGTAGGCTGGCCGGTTTACCTCCCGCCACCTCCTCCTCCTGACAGACCTGGCCCCGATCCGCCAGCCAGACCCCACCCATGCACAAATCCGTGCACTGAACCTCTAGTAAATAAATAAAAACAGAAAACATCTGGGAAAAACTAAGGAGAAAAAAAAAACTGGCTCAATTAAATTCATGTTCTCTAGTTTTTTCATGTTTGGTTCTCACCATAAATCACCTGGTCTATGCCCCTGGGAACTTCAGATCTTACTTCCACTGCCTTCTATTTTATTTTTAAATTCTTGGCCAATAGCTGACTGACACTGGAATTCCTTCTTTGAGCCTAATAGGAAACCTTTGATCACTCAGAGACCCTCCTACTCAAATTGTTGTTCACCTTATCTTTGTCTTGCACCCCTGTCAGCAACCATAACACCAGGAATATCCTTGGGGCAGGACATACAATACCTTGTGTCACATGATAACACAAGGTGAATGTCAAGATGATCATAGACATAAATATTTATAAAAGAAAGCTAACCCCCAATCAAAGCAAGAACAAGGTCCTTATAGACTTTTCTTTATTTAATAACATTAACAGATAATTTTTCAGATTATTTTATTTTTTGAAAATATTAAGACTAGAAAATATCTGTGAATGCCTATTAAGGTATATATTTTTTAAAGATTCTGATGTTGGATTTGAATTTATAGCTTTGATGATGGCCAAAGTATATTTCAGGATGGACAATTTAATATTTTTCACTTCATTATCTAACAGTATTTTTTTGTTAGAGAATTAAAAGATGGCAGAATATGACAAGAGTTTTACCTATGAAATGTGCCACATATATCCAATTTATGACTTTAAAATGGATAATTACTCATATTACCCTAATGAGGAAAACACTTTCCACATAAGAATATGTTGTATGATAATATTATGAACATGAGTGAAATAAGGAAAGAATCTTTATAATATCAAAACAAATTTGTCATTGAATAGCTCCCTTTTTTCATTATTTAACTACAGAATATCTATTGATTATCAGTTAGGTATAGGAAAGATCCTAACTACCACATGAAAAATGAAGTGAAATAAAA
>NW_005871095.1:4307996-4325804 GCF_000147115.1 Myotis lucifugus | reverse complement strand
TTATATAGGATAGAGGCCTGGTGCACAAGTGAGGTCTGGCTGTGCCTGCCCTGATGTGGGCCCCTGATCAGGGTGTGGGTCCCCACTGGGGGGTGGGGCAGGCAGGGGCAAGGGGCCACGGGTGGTTTGCAGGCTGGTCATGCCCCCAATTGGGGTGGTGGTCCCCGCCGGGGGGTGAGGCTGGCCGGGGTGAGGGGCCACAGGCAGTTCGTAGGCTGGCCACACCCCTGATTGGGGTGGGGGTCCCTGCTGGGGGGTGGGGCCTGCCAGGGTGAGGGGCCATGGGGGTTTTTCAGGCTGGCTACACCCCTGATCAGGGTGGGGGGGTTCCCACTGTGGGAGGGGGCCAGCTGGGGTGAGGGGCTCCTGTAGTTCTGGTCTCTGGTCGTTCTGGTCTTTCTGCCATTTCAGTCACTGGGCTTTTATTATACAGGATAATATAGCCCAGCAGGTGTGGCTCAGTGGTTGAGCATTGACTTATGAACCAGGAGGTCACAGTTCAATTCCCAGTCAGGGCACATGCCCAGATTGCAAGCTCAATCTCCAGTGGGGGGCATGCAGGAGGCAGCTGATCTATGATTCTCTCTCATCATTGATGTTTCTATCTCTCTCTCCCTTCCTTTCTGAAGAGAGCTAGATATAATATAAAATAGTAAAAATTCTATCTTTTCCCTACAGCAATTTAAGAAAAAAAAAATCTGACTTTCAGTGTGATAGAATTCTTTATTTTCTTTTCAAATATCATTTCCACAACAATCTTTTATGTGATTTCTCAGGGAAAAAAAGATTCATTCACTTTGAAAGATTATTTAAAGATAAGTAATACTTTAAAACAACTAATTTAAATCAGTTCATATCTGAAAAAATCTGACCAATTTATGAATTCTGTACATTTTATAATATTTACTCATTTACATATTCAGGTCTCTATTTCGGAGAAGCTGAATCACTAGAAGAGTAGAACTGTATCCCATTCCAATTAAAAGTTTGAATAAGTATGTCATGGATTTTGAAGCACCTACAAGAAATGTAAATTTAATTGCTTGCTCTTAATGATCTCTAGAATCAACTCCATCTTCTGTGACTGGGTTTCATATTAATATTTCATTTCTATAACCATTTAAAATCATTATCTTGTTGCCCAAACGATTAATTATGCACTACTCAGAGCCTTTAAATGGGGACCAAGCCCACCAAATAGCTTATAGCTGAGAGTTCATGAGTGGGGACAGATGGAAGGAGAAAGGCTCTTACTCGGCACTGTGACACAGCCCATGACACTGACAAGCAGTTGGTTCCACCAGTTTCTATAACTGACTACATTTGAGAAGAAGTGGCTTTTGTAGGCAAATCCCACGTAGAGTTGCGGGTAATGGTATTTGTCTGCTCCCTCAAATTTTTCTCCATTTATCTTCCTCATGAACTACTGCAGTAACTTTCCTAAATTTATATTTGTCAGTTGTCTTATTTATCTGGATTTTAGAAGTATTTAGCCAACCACTACAGCCCCTTAAGACCATGGTTTATGAAGCATGACCTACTAAAAACTTACTTGGATTTCAAAATTTAATAGACTATTATTATTATAGTATTTTTGTAACCTTTAGTAAAATACTAAGACTTTAGGATTTTAGAATTTTAGGGTTAATCATTAAAACAAGGGAAAGGAGAAAGCTATTGCTGAGTGTTTTTATAAGAGTTCATCTAGACAATTCTAGTTATTTCCTTGTTCCTGTTGAATCATATCCTGTGATTCAAGTTCAGCAGAATAGTTTTGCATAGCTCTTGCCCCATTCAGAATGGCCATAGACTGTTGGTATAGATATTTGCATGTGTAGTAAGTTGAGAAAGGTAGATGCTGCCAAGCAGCCTGTGAATAGGTTAAGGATGTTTACTTTCTAGAGGAGTTTATGTCTTCATAATACAATTGGCAAGCACAAGGCGGAGAACCGGGAGGAGGCTTATACACAGCTGCACACATTGATTCGTAAACAGTAGGTGAGGCTGAGTTAGAATGGTCTCCTGGCAATAAAAGACCCTTCCTCTCAAAACTTATCTGTGAGGATGTGGTCAATCTCTGCTACATATTGGCCAAACTGTCTCCTGGGAGTTTGTCATGAACCACAGTGTGAAGATTTTTAACCAGTAAAGAACTTGGAAGATTGCTAGGCAACTCAGTGAAGATATTCTAAAGAGATCTAGAAACAAAAAGGAATATTTTTATATCATAACCAATGAATAAAACTGAGCTCAGCCTTAGCATGTGAAAATTAAATGTTGGAAAACTTTTGAGACAATTGAGGAAGTTTGATCACCAACAGGATATTAAATATTAGGAATTATTGTATTTTAAGATGTGGTAGTGGTGTTAAAGTTATACTTTGTAAACCTCTTATCTTTACAGGTAAGCACTGGTTGCAGTTGCTATATGTCTGGAACTTGCTTCAAAATAATCCAGGATGTGGGGAAAGAATGGGCTACAGATGAAGCAAAATGGGCCCTGACTTGACCCTGAAGTTACAGGACAGGTCCAGGAGGTTCAGTGATACAAGGTGTTCCAACTTCATACACTTGTGTATCTTTGAAATGTTCCACAATAATAAATTAAATCAAAATGTTTTTAGAAAGGAATCCTAGTACTTCCCTAATTAACCTTTTTCAAACTTATGTGGGAATGGGCAAAACAGAGATCTGGGCTGCCAAGCTCCTGTTATGTTGTCAAAGGGATGTTTTTCCCTTTGTGGTCTTTTTGGGCGAAGAATAATTAATTATTTAATTATTGAAAAGTTTATTTGCCTCAAAGTACTTGCCAGTTCTCTTTCCATTTCAGATTTTCTCTTTCTTTTTTTCATTATCTACTCTGTTTTGTGTTCTATTTTTTTTCTTTCTTCCTTCCCTCCTCTAGTCTCATGTTTTATCCAATACTGTTAGCTATTTTCAGAGGGAGAGTCAGCCCAGGGACCTAATCTGTCACCACTGGGTGCAGAAATCTCCCTAGTTGCTCAGTGTTTAAAGATCACCTGTCTGTTAACGTTACCAAAGTAGACATGGGTGCTGGTGAGGTTATGCAGGAGGGCCAATAAAGAAATTTAAAAAATGTAACATTTCAGGAAGGGATATATTAGCATTCCCCTTATTCCTACCTCAAGTCTCATAAAAAATCCAAATAACAGATTTAAGGACAATACTCTTGATAGCCT
The DNA here is from genome assembly GCF_000147115.1 of Myotis lucifugus. Classification (NCBI taxonomy): domain Eukaryota; kingdom Metazoa; phylum Chordata; class Mammalia; order Chiroptera; family Vespertilionidae; genus Myotis; species Myotis lucifugus. The sequence goes on along the minus strand of NW_005871095.1, from coordinate 4,322,604 downwards.
GTTTCCAAAGAGCTCAGAGATGTAAAATAAATCAGAATACTTATCTGTTCAATCTTCTCTACTGAGATTTGCAATCTCAGTCTAAGGGGTAGATCCTTCCTCTATAAAAGATTACAGTGTGCCTAAGAAAGACATCTCTTATTGATTATCAATATTAATGAATAGGAATCACTCTTGAAATGTCCATATACAAAAATGTCAAGCACATTTTAAAAGTTAAAATAGCCTTGATTTGTATTATGTTGATGTGCTGCATCCTCAACAAGCACATTAACCAAATGTATGAATGGAACTTTTAAAAGCCTCTCTGAGTACCAACTGACCCTGCAGGCTCAGCTTCAGTCCTTAGTCATCATCAGAACGGGAAGTATGTTAAGAGCTTGCTGCTCTTTCTTGTCCCACTGTGGTCTCAGTCCTCAGTGGGCTTGGAGACAGCACTCAAGGTCACAGTTTGCCTTGGTACTCGGTGTGTTTCCCCAGTCAGAAAACCAGGAAATTAGCTCCCTTCTCCACCTGATTCCCTGCTCTGCATTTCTTTCACACTGGGGAGGAATTCTGTTGAAAACACCAGCCTACCTGAAACATTTGTGGCACATTGCATCAGATGAGTGAAGAAATTCTACTTGGTATTGTGAGAAAATTAAGCAGTGTTCCCTGTTTCATGCACTCCACCAAGGAAGGTAAAACAAAAGCAGGGCCACTATTTTATAGAGATTAAGGGGCTCATTAATGGAAAACCATGCTGACATAGTCACCTAGCTGGGCATGTGGAAGGGAAGCATCTGGTGGAAAGGTGAGCTCCCAGGAGCGAGGCAGCCAACATCTTCAGTGCAAGGTCATTGTGACATTGACATCAGTTATTGTTGGAAACTAATAGTGGGACTCTAAAGGGCAACCACAGCGTGCTGCAAAAGTCTATTCAAAAAGTAATAAATAAAAGTGATGTTGGAAGAACAGATGAATGAAAAAGTGAAGGGGAGATGATAATAGGACCACATTATAGTTTTCAAATCAATTCTCAGTTGGGTAGTTATGTGCTGAAATAATAAAGGATATAGCCAAAAATTATTATGGAGAATAGATTGTCACGAAATAGTCTGATTTGATGAAGAATAAATAGGAAGGTTACCTTCAATACACCCAAGTCACTGTGGCTACAACTTCATGGCAATAATCCACTGGTCATTGTGAGGAAAGAGTCTGGTTTCAAGGAGATGATTACTTCTATTCTGAGTGTGATGCAGGGGTGGGCCAGGTTCAGAACTGATGTAGGACCTCAGATCCATGAGCAACAGAAGGCAGAGGGAGGTTGCAATTGTGACTGTGGGTAGAGCCTTGAATTCTGCAAAGTCTGTGTCACCTGGGTAGAAGGAAGACTAAAGGTGCCCCTTCCCTGCTGACTGGGTGGAAAACAGGAGGCAAAGGAAGTGCATTCACTCAATCCATCTTTTATCATCTTATTTCATGTAAACATTGTGCTGCATATTCATTGACTTAGTAATAAACAATGCTAGCCCTCAAGTTTTAAATGTCAACCTGATTTTTTATCTATTCCAGTTCACTGGAATTTGAAATATGCAAAACTGAGATATACACAGGAAATAGATTATAAAAATAGTGAGAAATCAAATTTCACAGGTCTGAATTTATCTGCAAAGAGATGAACATTGTAACTGCATGAATGTTGAAAAGTGGGAAAAAGGATAAATGAAAGATCTGTGTTAACACCAAAGGATGTGGTAGGGCTCTCGACGTGAGGCAAATCCCAACTTTCAGTGGTTGTCTCGAACTTTCTTTCACTATTTCCCTAAATTATTTGTGTTGCTTTGACATTTATCTTTAATATTATGCTATCTCTATGTATAATATTTTATTTGGGGAATAAATTATAAGATGCAATTTGGATGCTAAGAGCAATTTCAAGTGAAAAGTCAAAAAGTATAAAGTTCACATTGATAACAGTAAAGCAAATTACCACTGAGTAGACAGATAAGGAATACAATAATGATTTAAATGTGGTTTATTGAAATAAAAAATCATGTAATTTTGTAAGCCTGTCAGAATACTATCTAATAATAGGATCAAGCAAATATTATTTTCCATGACATTGCTGAGTAATTTGGAAACAAGAGGCATGGGTTAAAATTGATCAGAATATTTACCTCAGCCAGTTTGATTTGAGAGCTAGAAATACCAAATTATCAAATTGAAAACTCATTCTTCCTCTCCTTGATCATGCATGATCATCATAATCTTAGAAAAATGTGCTTGAAATCATTATAGGCCAGCATTCAGTTATGAAGTTTTCAATCAATAATCTTTTATCAATACTGCTTAGCAGTTTCATTATCATCTCTAATTTCACAAGCAAAGTAACCCATGCATAAAAGGACATGAAGTCAGTATGACAGCTGCTCCTTCAAAATTAACTCACTAAATCTAGTGAGGGCCACATGGTAGCATAATAGATGACAACAAATAGTTTAAAAGGTAGTTTTGGTGCTGATAGTGTCCAGTCAGTCTTTTTCCATAAAAGGCATTTTTAAATAAACAGATACCCATTTAAAAATTATCAGATTTATTCTGATACCCTTAGAAAAATATAAGGCTGTAATGTTCTGTTTAATTAAAATATATATATTTATAGAGATACTGTTCCATTCCAAGCTCTGTGCCAGATGATAGTTCTTAGAAAGTAAATAAGATGCTATTCCTGTTCTTATATAGCTTTTAGTCTAGTAGAAAAAGATAGAAATAGACACAGACTTTCCTAATCTATATATATAAAAGGCCAATATGCATAGTGTCCCCTCGGGAATTTGACCAGGAGACCAGGAGTTTGATTGCTCGCTATGATGTGCACTGACCACCAGGGGATGGTGCGGAACATGGCAGGTGATCAACGGCAGCTGTGAGGTGCTGAGGGAGAAAGGGAAGGAGGAGGTGCAGAGGCAGGGATGTGGGGAACCTGATTGGCCCTGATTGCTGGCCAGGCCTAGGGACCCTACCCGTGCATGAATTTCATGCACTGGGCCTCTAGTATGTTATAATAATTTAAGTCATGGCCCTAGCACCCAAACAACTGAATATGGGGAAGGGAGATTCTGAGGGAATCAGAAAAGCTCCCTATAAGAAAGGTCTGTGATCTAAGATTTGGATCACAGAAATGAGCTAGGTAATGAAGGCACTGAGCAAAATATGAAAGTAAGAAGCAGCCCCTTGTGGATGTAGGTGTGGGTGTGGGCCCTCCAGAGTGGCCAGATCATAAACCAATAGGGTGGACAGGCTGCTACAAACCAGATGCTGAATGAATTCCTGTAATTACAATCTGAATATAGTATCTATGGTTTTATTGATTCTGCTACTCATTCATTATTGAGAGACAGTAAAAGGGAACATGTTTCACAAATGATTTATTCAGGGTTTCTTTCCTTTTTAGTTTAAAATTGGGGAGCATGTGCACCTTGGTCCCAAGGGAAGAAATGAGGGGACCGGCCAGCCCTGTGTGTGATTATTGCACATCTCTGCAGAAGAGCACACGGAGTAGGGGCAGAGGGTGGAGAAGGAGATGGCAGGGGTGAGAAGCTCCTTAAGTCTCTTCCTCTGCACCAGGCCAGATCAGTTCAATAAGAACCAAACCTGCTCTTAAAGGGATTCTAGGGACCCAACCAATAGCACTTTTCATCTGAGTCCAGTCCTTGATCTGATTGAGAAATTAAAACAAAATACCGATGAGAGACCAAACTACTACCCTGGTTAAGCCGACAGTGGGAGATGTGGCTTATCTTGGGGGTAAGGGGCTCCCTTGCACTGACCCCAGAATTAAGCACAGTGGGAGCAGTGCTGCCTAGGCAGGCCTTTCCAATGAGGAGCTGCTCCTATAAACTGGTGTCTGGACCAGCATAGAAATACTTGCTTCCTGGAGGCAGGAAGTTCCAAAGTGAAGAAGGTGAGGACACCCAGTGCAGTTTCTCCTTCCACACTCAGCAGCAGTAGTGCTGTTCTGCTGGGCTGGGCCAGCAGGCCGGCCTCACAGGTGTTGGCCAGTGCGGTCACATAGGGCCAGGCTCGGGGACCCATGCATCGGGGGACTGCTCTGTAGTTGCCATTCTGAGATTTGTAGGAAATTCATCTTACAATCTGTGTTTTGCTGGTGAAGTCCGATGGGCCCTTGGATATGCTCCAGGGCTTGGCGCCCTGGCTCAGGAGATGTCCACTTGACCCTGCTGGGGATGGGTTCTCAGGTGTCCACTTCCCTACAGCCTGGCACCCTGGCCCCACTACCTCTTCCCCAGAAGTGCCCCCTCCCCACTCAGTGACTGTCTCAGGAGTGGGGTATGGCAGTGTCTGTTCCTTCTCTGGGCAGGTTTCAGGTGTTTTGGGGGGCACTCAGCGTGTGTGTATGAAGGGAATTATCTCACCAGCCCAAACACTGGGCAGGGGGATAGCCATGAGGGAGGGCCACACTGAAAGTAGGGGTGGGGCACAGAGTCCTAGTAACTAAGTAGAAAACAGGAGGCAATGGAAGTGTGTTCACTCATCCATCTTTTACAATCTTTTTTTAAATTTATCTTTATTGTTGAAAGTATTACAGATGTCTCCCCCCAACACCCTAGATTGACCCCCTCCACGGTACTCCCTTCCCCTCCTCAGGCCTTCCCCACACTATTGTCTGCCCAAGGGCTATGCATATATGCATATAAGTTCATTGATTAATCTTTACAATCTTATTTTGTGTAAAAATTTCTCTGCATGGATGTTTTGTTTATTAACAGAAATTTAGGCTGTCTTGACATAATGTGGATTCAGCTCAAAACCTTTCTCTTTTTGAAGTAATATGAGAGAATTAGCCAATGAGATATAGTTGTCTTATGGTTTTGTGTAATACATTTTTGAGTCGCAAACTGAAATTAACAATAAGAAGATGTCTAGGAAATGTTGAAAAGGAGATCAAAGCCTAAAATTATATTTATCCAAATAGGTATCAACAGTGAACATTCAGACCATAGAAAGAGAAATAAAGGCTCCCACATAGCTGAGAGCTGTCTCTAAATCACAAGACATTCTTGGCAGTTAGCCTCCACAAAGAGCTGTTTATGAAGGGCGGTGACTCTCCCTGATTGTCTTTGCCCTAGAACAATTTCTAGCAGATATCTATTTTACGGTTCAGGGTCTAGCTACTCAGTGTGTGTCATCAGTTCCCTGGACTCCATGGGTTTGTGTGTGTTTCATTGTTTGCTTTGACTACATATTCTCTGTGATGACTCATTCTGATATCAGGTCAAACTGTAGGTCTTTATACCAATTTCACAATAAAGGTGACTCACATATTTTAACAGCCACATGAATGTTGCATGTGATATTCCCAAATATATAAAAATCTGGACTGGATAGAATAGAAATCCACAAATACACTATATTACAAAAGATCTTGCTTCTATGCAGCATTTTTGGAACATGACATCCTAATATAGTCATGGAAATATGTCTACTGTGGATTAGGGAAGTAAAATGTTAATCTATTTATTTTTCAACTACCTTGTCTCACAAGTTCAAAACTCCAATGAAATATGCAAAGCTGACTTTTAAGATACATTAAAATTTAGTCATTGTTCTGAATGTAATGGATTTCAAGGGGACTTACAAGAAAATATTGCATGTTTTGTAAGTGGCATTAAAGTAGAAGCATTAATTTTTATCAGTTAATGATTTTCAATAAATGATATGTTACTTTAAAAAATTTTACATTTTCATGTATAGAAAATTTTACATTTTCATGTATAGAAAATTTTCTCTGGATTTTCAATTTTATTTATATTTATAAATTTATATTTGTTATATCTACAATAAAAAAATGTATACACTTTTTATTTTTCTTGATATATTTGAAATGAAACTCCTCAATAACCACAAAGATTTGAAGAGACTATAAGGTAGTAATTTAGAGAAATGGTAAACATTTGGCAACATTGCTCTCAGGAACTTAATCATATATTTTAATCCAATCCTAAAGTTCTTGAGTCAAACACAGGATATGAATTTTAAATGTAGGAAATAATTCACAAATTCATAAGGATCATCTTTTATTAAAAATTCATTGGTGTTTCTTAATTGTTTAAAGTTAACATATCTTGGTTATTTTTATATTTTTATTTAAGCATAATAGTAGCATTGGGGTAGACATTTAAATATATTTCCTTTGTTTCTGAGGTATTTAATAAAAATATAAACATCATGTAAATTTTCAAGTGGTATGTAACAATCAGCTTCTCTTCTAAGTAGGGTGCTTACATAATACACTAGATAATAGTGAGTCTAGGTCTAAGGTATATCTAATCCTTGAAACTGGAAACATACCTGCAAGCCAAACAAACTTGGAAAAAGCATTACATGAGTCTTTCTACAACTTTGAAAATGTCCAGCATTCTACTCATACGAAAAACTATTGAAGGGAACATTTTGATCAGTGCTTTACCAAGTTTCCTCTGTTGAATAAAGTCCAGCATTCACTCTTGCTGGACTATGTCCTATGGAATTGCCACATGAGAAGGAGCTTAGTTGCGTATCAACAGTTTCTTCCCAAACATTTGCCCTTTTGATGATCAAATGACACTAGGAGAAGTCAAGGCTGACTTGTCCAAGATTTTTCCCTGCTATCTGGAATCCCAAAGAGAGAGTTAGCCTCCTGTAGGCCCCCATGGTTTAAGGCAGTAAATTCTGATCCACTCTAAGATAATGCCAGAATTAGGGCTGGTGCCTTCCCAACCATGAATACTGATACGGCAATTCCTCCTGCAAATTTACCATGACATACAGCCATAGTTGGTGACATACAGCCACAATTGCAGGACGCGAACCCCAGCCCCCAAGTGCCTCCCCATCAATCACACCAGGAGAGGGTTCTGCTGTCAGGAACAGGCAGGAGACAAGGCTTTGGGAGGTATCTGCGCTTCTCTGCCCATTTTTTAAATGTCTCATAGCCCTAGGGTGGGGATTGTTGTGTCTGAGTCTGGCTTCAGACTGTATCTCTGGGTGCTGCCCTAGGAGAAATGGACACCCTACTACTCCTCACCAGTTTTCCCAGTGGTACTGCCTCCGCAGGTCTAATGGGAGTGCTGCTTGTCAATGCAAGTTTCTGGCCTGATTGTGCTGTTGCTTATGCTGTCTGAGTAGCTGGGTCCGTCTCTTGATAATCACGGTTCCCAGCTCCACCCAACAGCAATTTAGCTGCCCTGGAGAGGGTAAGGATCTTCTACCTCTTTGAGCCCTACATCCCAGACTCCACAAAGCAAATTCTCTGTAGCATTTAGTTCGACCCCAAAACCACACTTTCCCATTTGGTGACAGTTGTCCTTCAATGTTTCTTTTCTGGGATGTGACCCCCTCTCTTTAAGCTCTCTGCCTTTTTCCATTCAAGAGTGAATGTGGATATTTCTCTTCACCACATGGCCTATATTCTAAGGCAGATAGTTCCAAACATACTCTATAAACTTGGGGAAAATCTGCCAATGATTTAGTGACACACTAAACTGTATAAGCTTTATTAACTTTTCTTATCTTTTCTTTATTTGCTTTGTTCTTGGGTCTGGATTTAAGAATACAAAAATAATGCCATCCCACAAAGCTTAGGCTCTAAAATTAGAAAACTTGAGTTAGGAACTTCTTCCTGTTATATCCTCATCTTTGTGAACTTGGAAACATAGTTTTATCTATTTTTATAGAGCACACACATACATATGTGTGTATGTGTTATGCATATGTTTTATTTAAATGTCTACATATAAACATGATGTAGCAAACATATATATACATACATGTTTTATACATATATAATGTTTAAATAAATAAAATTTATGTTAATTATTTAAACTTATTTAAATAATAACAAAACCCATCGCCATTAACTAAGGCTTCTCTCTTGCTTTCCTGGGACTGAATGAGATCTTTATCATCCAAAGGATGGCAGTGAGTCTCAAAAACTGCTGAGATAAAATGATAGTTCCATAAATTTTAAGTAAGAGGAATAAAAACAACACAGATTAATCATGACTGTTATTTAATTAAAGGGATTCTAAAAGGTCAACCTTATAGCAAATATCCCATACCACGTATTGTCATAAATCTTCTGTATTATTATTAAAGTGATATATATTAAGCAGGTCACTGGGAGTATGTTACCTGGAGGCAAATACACAATGCCATCCACATCCATTACATTCATACAAATCAGGTCATCAAATCAGGTCTCTGAGTCACTTTTCAGAGCTGTGCTCAGAACACATGGGTTTTTATGATGGGATGGGATCAGGGAAGAGCCATAGAACAGAGTATTGTTAGGGCTGGCAGGTTTGAAGGAGCATCTTAGGAGGGCTGGATTCATGATGGATTTGCACAGAGATTCAGGTTGAAATTGGGATTTAAAGAGAAATAAGGTAGGCCAAAAAGTAGATATGGTATAAAACAAGACAACCAAAACCCTGGCCATTTTACAATTGCAGGGCCATTTTACAATTGCAGGAACTACAAAGGGCTTTTATGAGATGCATGAAGATTGCCTAAAATCTGAATGCTCATAACTTCTAGGAGATGAGGGAAAGAGGGCGAGAAACAGAGACAGAGACAAAGATCCTTCATTCTCCCCTTTTACAGTTGACTTTGTATTTTTCCCAATCACCTAGTCATCACCAAAGTCCAACTTGAATTTTGGCCTGTAGTCATGTAGTAAACTAAACTACAGAACAGTAAACTTGTTCTTTTGGTGTAGGCCCTTAATGCCTTCAGTGACTATCACAGCAAAGTGGTCTTGGTATTGAGGTAAAAACAGGGGTAGGTATTTGAAAGAATACCTAGTAAGAAGTCCAAAATTAGAAATTACCTATTATGAACCCTAGCTGGTTTGGCTCAGAGGATAGAGTACCGGCCTGCTGACTGAAGGGTCCCGGATTCAATTCAGGTCAAGGGCACATGCCCTTGTTTCAGGCTCATGTAAAAAAGAAATTTACTATTATCAGTTTAGAGATAAAATAGTGCTTTACAAAACAGAATTTTTGATGTCATATACATTCTGCACTTTATATACAACTTAACTGTCTGTCAACATGTTTCCATGGGGTCCTAAAGTTACTCAAATGCTTTAATTTTGCTTATATTTTCAGGTGAGGGCCCTCCAAGAGCAGTTTTTTAGTATTCACCAAAAACATGATCACTCAGCCTGACCGGCCTGACTCAGTGGTTGAGCATCAACCTATGAACCAGGAGGTCCTGACCAGGGCACATGCCCAGCTTGCAGGTTCAACTCCCATTGGGGGGTGTGCAGGAGCCACCAATCAATGATTCTCTCTCATCATTGATGTTTCTATCTCTCTCTCCCTCTCTCTTCCTCTATGAAATTAATAAAAATATAGCTTAAAGAACATGATCACTTGAATGCCAAAATAAAATAAAATAGATGTTGAAAATTTTAAGTTGTTTCAGTAAATAGCTATATCATGCCATTATTAACAATTTGGAAATTAATCACATAGAATAGATTTTAAAAACTAAGTTAGTTGGCAAACACACTGAAAGTATTAATGCCAGATATGATATTGACATATTTTGCAAGCAACCGTTGTTTTATCTAGAATTATGGATATTTTTTAACCCATACATTGCATTCATTAGTTGCCTGTATCAGTGCTGCACAATAGAAATATAATGAGGGCCCATAGGTCATTTAAAATTTTCTAGTAGCCACATTAAAAAGGAAAACTGGGCTACCTTGACTTTAATATATATTATTTTAACCAAATATTTAAAAATTATCATTTCAATGTGCAAGCAATATAAAAATTATGAATAGAACACCTTGCATTCTTTTTATTCCTACTTAGTCTTTGGAATTGGGTGGGCATGCATACTCCCAGCAAATCTCAATCAGGACTGGCCCCATTTTATGTATCCAGGAAGCCAGTGGCTGCTACATTGGGCCACACAAGTCTAAAAATCATAATCATGATTCAAGTTCACTATGATTCATCCTCTGTCCTAAAAGCAGTATAGATTTACTTCCTTATATTCTGAATTTTACATCGCTCATTGCTCATAAATGATCCCAGTAACGTACCTATACATAAATGAGAGGAATAATCGAGTCATTTAGCCAATAGTGGCAGGAAGTTACTTCAAGTGTGCTGATTGTTAAAATTGCTTCTAAGGTCAAAACAAAGTGACATTGTTTCTCACTTTTTAATTTCTTTGGATAATCTGGAGACACTAGTGATTTTTTGTAAGTACTGATTTGAAGTTTCCATTTTATATGCTATGACAAAGCTCATAGACCTCAGGAATTATTTTAAAAATTATCAACTTAAGTAATTTTTTGAATTATGATTTCTGCCCTCATGAAACTAACACAATATTAGATCAGAACAGTGTCTTAGATGTGTTCCCTTGATTATACTTTATAGATCATATGTGTCAATATTGAAAATAGAGGTGATAAAATGTCTACAATATTATTGTGACGACAAAGCAGTTATTGAACACAAAAGAGATTTTTTGAAGGAATGCTTCTGTGTACCCATTAATAAGAATCAATACTAAAATGTGGGTACAAGTCATAGCTCCCTTCTGACCATGACAAATGGCACTTATAAATACTAGTGGTGGACCCAGGGTGAGCAGATCACAGACACATTCAGAGTTAGAGCAACATGAATTAAAACTAGCATATTAATAGACATGAGTTTATTCAGTTGCCCTTGTACCCTGAAAAGTTAATGGCACTTAGATAACAGTAAATATTTGCTGGGGGGTGATGGGGGGCAATAGCCATCTGAAGATGCCTATTTTTTTCTCAACCCTGTAAATAACACCTTTCTCAGGATACAAAATTACATGTGAATGGTCCTGGAATGTTAGAACGAAGAAGAAAAAACACTTTTGCTTCCTCTCTATCTTGGAAGTAATGGTGTCTCTATTTAAAAGTATTTTTGTTAAATAGGCATATTTAAAAACTACCTATTACCACTAGGTCAATATTGTTGTGGAGATATTTGATACCTTTTCAGAGATAAATATTTCTAATTAGGGTGTAGTTGGTATTTAACTTATTTAACTGTGTAGTTAGTGTATAGCAATATGAACAAATACCATTTGAAAGTTTAGGTTAAGAGGTGAAATTTTCAAGGAAATTTTAATTAGAAGGGGGTTCTCATGGGAAGACCAGCATTGAGAAATAATACTCAAACTTGTTTAGTTCATGAATGAACAGATCTTTGCCAGTTGGACAGAAAAATTAAGTGAAAATCAGCATTTATTTATGTATAATGTGCCTTCCAAGGGATCATAAAGCATAGTGAAAGAGTAAAATAAGAAAAATACTAAACATTTTCAATCCACATAAAGTTCATTTTTCTTTGTGTTTAAGGGACAACCTTCAACAATTGTCCTGACTTTGTTGCATGCAGTCATAAACTATTAAGTCTCTATTCCAGACATTAGCAGTCATAACATGACTGTCACATTCTGGCACTAGTCAGCTTATTAATATTTTTTAGGGTTGATGTGCCTTTTTGGACTGCTGTCAATATTTACTAACAGATGATGTAAGTGAACATTTTGTATGAAATATTTGGAAGGGAACACCCTTTTCTATTATAACTATAGTCCTGGTGCATGAAATTTATGCATTTGGGGGCGGGGGTCCCTCAGCCCGACCTGAACCCTCTCGCAGTCCAGGAGCTCATGGGGAGCAGGCCTAAGCTGTCAGTCGGACATCCTTAGCTGCCGTGGAGGCGGGAGAGGCTCTGCTGCTGCTCCCCTGAGCCATGAGCCCAACTCAGGGCATCTGGCTGAGCTGTGTTCCCCTTGTGGGAGCACACTGACCATCAGGGGGCAGTTCCTGCATTGAGCATCTGCCCCCTAGTGGTCAGTGCACATCATAGTGACCAGTTGTTCCTCCATTCGGTCGTTTTGCATATTAGCCTTTTATTACATAGGATAAAACCATGTCCACATAATAATAGGACTTGACAACTTTTATCCAATTTTGAAGAAAGATAAGGCTTTCACACAAATATTGATATTTCTTCTAGTTGGTTGAAGGAACTAAATCAACAAGATATTTCAAACCAAAAATTACAACCCTGGGGTTTAAATATTATATTCTCACCAAAAAAGATTAATAGTCCCTTAGGACAGATTAAGCCACTAAATATTATGTGATTTGTTTACCCCTATATTTTATAACAGTGGTTCTGAACATTGTTGGACTCAGGATTTCTTTAAACTTTTAAGAATTTTAGAAAATCACAAAGAGCTTTGGATCATATGGGTTACATCTATAAATCTTTATGTTACTCAAAATTAAAATTGAGAAAAATTTTGATAACTACTTGTGGACTCATTTTTAAATAATAATAATAATAAACTCATACCCTATTAACACACTTTCAAAGAAGAAGAATATGTTCTTTTAAAAAAGTGAGGAGAGGCATATTTTACCTTTGTAAAAATCTCTTAGAACATAGTTGGAGTCTCTGAATTCTGAATATCTGTTTTTGCATTTATTCTGTTGAAATATGCTATGTTGAATTAGGTACATAAAACAAATTCAGCCTCATACAAGATATGTATTTGGAAAAGGGAGAATATTGTAATAGCCTTTCCAGATAACTGTTGTATTTTTGGACATCACACCAAAATTTGACAAGTGGGAGTTTTTTATAAGCTTCAGTGTGAAAACTGTCATGTGCAATCTGAAGCCCAACAACGTTTTTTTGTATTCTGTTACATTAATATCCAGGAGTTTATCTTGCACTTTCAAAAGGATCTATTACCCATACGTAATGCCTTAACATCATTTATTTGTCATTTGGAAATATCAGTTCAAGTTGTGCAGTTCTCTCATATATTGACCTATCTCAATAAATAATACCAAAATTCACACTTATACTATCACCACTGAGCTCATTAGAAAAGTATGTAAGCACAAGAAAGTTGGGAGATCACTGTGATGGATCCAAGTTTTCCAAATTGTATCATTTGAAAGCTCAAAAAGTATTGGCAACAAGTAGTGTCAGCTATTTTCCTTGAAATGGTGGATCAGTTTATTCCATTTCAGAAAATATCTGCTAGCTCCCCAAGTCAGAATGATCAGAAATTTTCTCTCAATCATTCTTTGAAATAAAAAAGATTTTCCATGGAAAAGTAGGCTAGTTCATCTCACAACTCAATCAGGCATGTGCTTTTTCTCATGATAATCACGCTATTTTGATAACTAAAAGTGAATAATGCATATTTCCCATTTCAGTACATGTTAAAGGTGGTGTACTGCCCATCCAGTGTGGCTCAGTGGTTGAGAATTGACCTATGAACCAGGAGGTCACTGTTTGATTCCCGGTCAGGGCACATGCCCGGGTTGTGGGCTCCATCCCTAGTTAAGGGCATGCAGGAGGCAGCCAATCAATGATTCTCTCTCATCATTGATGTTTCTATCTCTCTCCCTCTCCCTTCTTCTCTGAAATTAACTAAAAAATATTTTTTAAAGTTGTGTACTAAAGAGTAAAATTTAATAAAATTAATATATTTTACTACCATAATAGGAATATTCTAAGTAAAGCCAACACTTGTTTTCTTTTACTGTGCTGATGGTGAGAAACACAACTGATTGCTAGTATAGTTTTATGCCACTGTTTTGATTCATGCTAAACCATCAGCTGTTTTATCCACTATTGATTTTGCATCATTAGTGCCAATGGCAACTCAAAAGGCACTGATGTCTTAGTATAATTATACAAATACTTTTGACCATCACAAAGATCTCATAATATATCAGAGATACCATACTTGGAGAACCACTGCTCAGTAATTTCATTAAGCAGAGGTCCAGCTTCAGCTTGAACACCTTAAGTCAGAACATCCCTTCTTAGGACAGCAACAATGATCTTCTTTAATAAAGTTGAAGTCCATTACCCTATAACTTCCACCAGTAAAGCCTAACAACTTTGACTTCTTGGGACAGCCCAAATGCCTAATGCATTTGCATAGCCAAGATAATACTTTTCTGTTCTTGGAAAATAAAAATGCATTTCCTATGTTCTATTATTTGTTAATTATTTGAAAAATTCACATTTTTCCATAGTAGAAGTTTATTTTTTAATTTGAAGTAAATACCACTTCTCCCAAGAAAATAATTTCTGTGTCTCTTATTAATGGTCCCTTCCCTCATGTTCTATAATCCCTTACTTCTGTTCTGCTCCCTGCCAGAAAGACAGAGCCTATGATTTTAATTTATTTTAAATCAAAGCATATGAGAAAATAAAAGTCATCCAAATTCTACTTAAGCATTGCTAATATTTATGTAAAAAGACATGAAAAGTGTCAAATACACTCTTAGACGAGTGTATATGAGTTGTTAAGCAAAGTATGTTATATTAAAACTAGAGGGCCCTGACTGGTTTGGCTCATTGGATAGAGCGTTGGCCTGCGGACTGAAAGGTCCCAAGGTTCGATTCCGGTCAAGGGTATGTACCTTGGTTGCGGGCACATCCCCAGTAGGAGGTGTGCAGGGAGGCAGCTGATCGATGTTTCTCTCTCATCAATGTTTCTAACTCTCTATCTCTCT